>NW_014577240.1:50658-105658 GCF_000485595.1 Priapulus caudatus
TAGATTTCATGGTCCTTTCAATAAAGTGATAAACATGGTAGGTCAGCGCTAAAAAAGTTTTGCACTCGGTCCGTTAGAACATGTCCTCAGAAAATGTCTGATATCTGACCTTTCCCCCACTGCCCTTTGACCTTGGTGATGGGTTTCCTCCCCATCACACTATACACCGAATATTAAGAGCGTAGGTCGAGCCATTGAGATTTGTGCTGCAATTCCGTATTTCCTCCTATACCTTAAGTTAAGGGGGAAATATTCCCCCTCCATTGACACATCTTGACCTTTGACCCCCAATTTCGACATCCCGAGTCCTTTTAGCAATCCCCCCCGACGTCCCGAATATCAAGATCATACGTCGAGCGGTTAAGATTTGTGCCGTAACTGTTGACACACGGACGGACAGATGGACATTCATGCGATTCTACAAGCTGCATCTGACTATGTCAGATGAGCTAAAAACCCTATGACATACACAATTTACAAAGACATCAATGAACCTCTAGAACACTTGTGCAAACTACTCCCTGTTTGTTCTCTATTGGCATACGACATCCAATTAACTTCTTGTTACTACATTTTTCATGCCGAAGCCTTTACAGGTTAGAATGTGAATAAGAAATTTTGAAGAACATTGTCTAGAACTTTTATGCACATCTAGACTTCTACAGTTATAAATGAAAATTTAGATTTACAACAGTCTCCTCACTCCTCGCAAGCACACACCACAACTTTTCCGCACAACCGCCAATGACATCTCACATGGAATTCTGCTCAGCAGCAACTGAACTTCACCTTTTTAAACGAGTTACTTTTCGTGTCGCAAGCCTACCTCTTGTGGCCGACAAGAAGGGAATTCCAGGCGCTGGTGCCGAGGGGGTCGATATGGAGGCCAGTGCCTGAGCGGCCAGGCCCCATCACAAACCAACGATACGGAGGCCTTCGCCGCTCACCACAGAACTGGAATAGGTCCTCACGGAAAAACTTTGGCACATCGTAGTCCTCCAGTAAGCGCTTCTTCTTTGGATGCTGAGCCAGAAACAATAGAAGCAGATGTTACAATCATTTACGGTCACCATCAACAGCAGGTTATAGTTTCTACAAGGATGGCCATGAGCATGAAAAGTTGCAGATGAATTTATTCGGATATCGCGCAGGTAAATAATTTTGTGTGAGTGGTAGGCGATCAACCAGCCCTAGTGAATGTGGTAGGATACAATTAGCATATATAATGTACGGGGTTCTCCCCAGGAATTTTAGAAGGCATGTAGTTTATGGACAGATGGGTGAAGACTCTGGAGAGACTTAGCAGTTTTAACATGCTACAATTACACCCTCTCCACCCTGGTTTTCACCATGTCCGATAATCAAATTATTATACAAATTCCTGCAAATACACATTGTATCCAAAATTTTGAAAACAAACAGGTTCCTCACCTCACCAAAGCTGGAATCAAATATGTAAAGTGGGCTATCGTCTGTGGTCGTCATCATATACTCAAGATAATACTTCATCTTCATTTTGACACTGTATCCTTCATTATCCTCTCCGCACTTGAAGCGCTGATTTCTATATTTCTTGGCCAACTTCTGTAGCACACAAAAAATCGGTCATCGACCTGTGAGCTTTCTCACAGTCTACTGCAATTCAAGTCAAGCATCACTGTGCTTAGGACAGAAGCTGCTTACGAAACCACGAATGCACATTTCATTTGTTCAGTGGCACTTTCAGTAAATGTTTAAGCAAATGGCCAGAATTCGGCTTCGACACACAAAGTCGGCATACCTAATAGGTTCACGTTTCACGTCAACTTATCCCTATTCATTTGTAAACACTACTAAAAAAATCCAGCAGGAGAGTTTATAGCAATTTGTCAAGCATTCAATTTCTTCTGCTTTTAGAATAAAATTCACATCGTACTAGTAATGACATTTACACACTGACAAAGACAAAATTATAATCCAGACTTATGAGATTTTGATACTAACCTCTAGTGTCCATTTTCTGTTGGCTCTCCAGTCACTCGTAGCATTAGAAATGACAACAGGTTTGTAGGTCTTCTCATATTTGTCACGAAATTCCTCGATTGTCATCGAATTTGTATCGATTCGTTCAACAGTGTCATTAACACTGCTTAGACCAAGATCAAATGTCTTCGCATAATTCAAGTACGTCCATAGGCCACCTTCTAGCTCTGTAACATTACATTAGGTTTATATAAAATCCATTCACTTTCATATTATTATTACACATTTTTGTTTATACAGAAAAATGGAACGTGTTAACACCCAAACTCTAAAATTATAGGTCAGTCATCATAAGCAACAATCATGTAAGGGTGGTCTAATATATGACAATCACGTTAAACAACTAGTCTTTATTACCTGGTCTGGCCTTTTTCTTTGCTTCTCTAATACGCTTCCTTGCCTTGCTGTCTAGCAGTTGATTCTCCATGTCATCTGGCCTTTTAATTTCAATCTGAGAATGTATATTGTTACACCAATAAATTTTTTTACAATTTATCATGTCAAGATATCACTCTTAAAGCTAACATTTGTAGAATGTTCAAACTAACAGATGTACATCTGTGTATATTTAAATTATGAAAACTGCCATGAGAAAATAGTAGAACATAATCACTGTGGCTGGTGTCAAGTTATATTATATAGCCTGTTCTTGGGTTTGCAACATATAACTAATATTGAAAGATTCATAATACCATATTAAGGACAAAACAAAATATAGGTGTGGTTACGGTTTCCCGACCGACCCTATTTATTCCCAGCGACCCTAAACAACTTTAAACCAACCCCAGCGACTTTAAAGTCAAAAAAATAAAAATATAATAATAATAATATGAATTGGACAGTTCCTGCTTCAAAAGGCACAACGCACATCCTTCGAACATGGTTCGTAAATAAAATATTTCAAGAAAATAAAATATTTTCCCTACCTACCTAGTACCTACCCTATTTTTTTTCAGCATGTAACGGTAACCACACATATATTTTGTTTTGGCCTAATCCAAAACAATTTGATTTCTTAGATGGTACCCAATAGGGTTTCACTTTTGTATTTTTCGTACTTTGATATTGGTATTAGGCCTATCTATTGTTGTTCACAAGTGACTCTCCCTCATAGATTGTTCCTAGAAGTGCCATAGAGACGAGTGGTTGGTCTTGTTATAGAGAAGAAAGAATGCTGTTTAATGCAACACTATGAACACATTCTAGTCTTGCATAGAATAAGTTAAGAAATATTCCCCCTCCGTTTACACATCTTGACCTTTGACCCCCAGCTTCGACATCCCAACTCGTTTTACCCCCCCGAATATCGTGACCGTATGTCGAGCGGTTTAGATTTGTGCCCAACTGTTGACGGACGGACGCACGCACGGCCGGACGGACACACGACCGGACGCACGGATGCACGCTCATGCGATTCTACAAACTGCATCTGACTATGTCAGATGAGCTAAAAAACCATCAACTGGTGGGTAGCAGTTGGCAATTTCCAATTTCCATCCTAGTGGCATCTACATGTATAGGCTTTTCTGTCAGAAATAACACAAATGTGTTTACGCATGACAGAACTAGTTGTATGTGTCACGTTATAAAACGGTAGAAGATTTGTACAACAACAATATTTATCCATATTATTATTTCAAAGTGACAAACCTAATAAAGTTTTAATAAGAAAATAGTCAGACACAGTGAGATAAAAACTATGATTTTCGTAGATTCCAATTTTTGCAAATAAAAATCCGTTACAAAACACATTCACATAATAGCTATAAAAACACACACGCAGCTTAACTGATATGGAAGATTTATTAATGTAATCCTTTGGTAGCAAAACATTGACAGAGTGTGCATCGCTGCATAAAGATTATAAGTAGCAGCATAAGCACATCACTATCTGCTGCACTCAGTGGAAAAAACCTACTGATGCAAAATTAATAACACAGACAGGAATGAAATTGAGAGGATGACAGATACAAAACATCGGGCATTTAAACATTATTTTCCTTGCACAACCCTGCCGTGATTTCGGATGCCCTTGACTCAGACAATTTGATCTAGCATATCACACAAGGCATTAAATAATACACGAGTACATCAGATACACGATTACCTTGCACCGCAATAGTGCATAATATCAAAATTATATCACTACTGTAGTGATATATGTTTGGTATGACTGTATTACGTATGAAACTTCCACTATACTACGCATTTCGATTTTATAGAATTCAGTTTATCAAAATTGTGGACTGGCGATGATAAACAGTTCAGCATTTTCAAGGAAGTTCAAGTGAATCTTATCATTAGGTTTAGACAAACAGTTTTTACCACACACAGGCCCACCATGTGTTATTAATTATTTAGCAATCACATTATCATTCTAAATTGAAAATATCAACAAACGATACATGCGTGTATATCATATAAAACAAAATAGCTACCAAAAGCATATGAATCAGTTATCCAGCAGTTCAGAACTACTTCTGGTAATCGCAATTCACTAAGAATTGCTTCTGGCAGCAGTCACTCCTACCAATACCGGATAGCTGTATATCAGACTACATCGTAAGCTGTCAATCTGTCTCTCTGAATCATTTTATGTGGCACAGTGAGTCACCTGAAGTTAGATGTGACGATCAATCGCGTCAACTGTCAACCTTGTGTTCCGACTTCGGGCGTTTAGGTGTGTGAGAGCGTGAACGACTGTGGCTCCGGTGCTCAGTGAAGTATCTATAATAAATTATCAATATATCCGGTGAATAGCATCTAGGTGCCATTATTTAATGTCACATATTAAGTGTACCCTGGGGGACATAGACCCTCTCAGCGAAAGTTGCATGCCTATGCATTAGAGTTAGAATAAGTAAACTGCAGTAAAGGCTGTAATAAGCATAGGCCCTAATCGGGTTAGGTAGTACGCAAGTAGGGCAAAATTAATCCATACCACCAGGAGTCCACTCGCACTATTACTATTTAGTATTACTATTAGGATTACTTGTAGGGTCTATGTCCCCCTGACCTCTGTTTGACCTGGCTCGTTTGGCTATTTCTGACTAACCCTAACCCTATATATCTCCTGATATTATATATATTAGTCAGAAATAGCTAAACGAGCCAGGTCAAACAGAGGTCAGGGGGACATAGACCTTATCTGCATTAGTATTAGTATTAGTTAGTGATGGGAATCGGCTGGAATTTCATAATCGATTATCGGTTTCCCTTAACCGATCGATAATCGATTATAATCGGATAATCGGATAATCGGTTAATAATAGCATAGATTTAATTTAATCTTACTTTGTATATACAATTATACATAGCATTCAATATTATCATGTTTTATGATCATTTAACTCTGTGAAGGTTGCTGTATGTATATCAATGTCTGTTCCTATACAGTATTTAATCAATTTAAAAAGAAATGGTTTAAATGCCTTTATTAAAACATTAACAGTTTTAAACAAACATGATCAAGACTTGTTCTTTATTATAGTAAGTAAGTTGTTTGTGTTCTAATAGACCCCTTGCAGTCACATCCCGTTTTTACCAAGTGCTCGGATGCGCCGCCATGTTGGAAGCATAGTATGATAGTAAACAAGGGGAATGGAGGGATCACACGCACACACACACACACACACACACTCACACACACTCACACCACTGACATCACTGCCTTGTGATTCCTCCCGAGTTAACCGCCAAGCCAGTGATGATAACACCTGGTGTTACTGTGGGCAAGTGGAGTCCTCAGTCCGGAAGAATGATTGGTTGTGACAATCAAAACTGTAAACTCAGCTGGTTTTACTACACGTGTTTACAGATTACTTCGGCACCAAAGGGCAAATGGTTTTGTCCAGATTGTAGAAAAACAATGGCTCTCATTAAACGCAAAGTTACCAAACCGTGCCCGTAACTCGAAATATGTGATGTAAATAAAAATTGTGATATTGCTGTAGTTTACTGTTTAGATTAAAATGAATTGTATTGCATCGTAGTGTCATGTTTCACGAACTTGTTTCTAACAGTGTTGTTTCTAGCATCTATAAGAAAGTTTCTTGGAACTAGTTTTCATCGTGATTACTAATTAGTAGCATAGACATAGTGGTGTTTCAAGACTTGTTTATTTAGTACTTATCTGGTAGACCGTAATCAGGTTGCGTGGAGTTGGAGCGAGGGAAGATGGAGGCAGAGACAGAGAGGGAGGACAGAAAAGCAGACAGAGAGTGCGAGAGAGGAGAGGGGTGATGAGGGAGGAAGACAGAGAAGAGAGCGAGAGGAGGTGAGAGGAGGAGAGACAGTAGAGAAGAGAGCGAGAGCTGGGGAGGGGAGAGACAGAAGAGAGAGAGAGAGGAGGAGGAGAGGGAGGAACGGCTGAGAGAGCAGGGAGGAAGAGAGAGTGGGGAGAGAGAGAGGGAGGAAGATGGAGGAGGGAGGATGAGACAGCAGAGGGAGGAGGAGAGAGGAGAGACAGAGACGGGGGAGGAGGAGAGGACAGGAGAGATGAGAGGAGGGCTGGAGAATTAGTGAGCAGAGAGAGAGAGAGGAGGGGGGGAGAGGGACAGGAGAAAAGAGAGAGAGAGGGGGAGGAAGACAGAGACAGAGAGGGAGGAGCCCGAACACGCAAGAGAGAGAGAGGAGAACAGGAGACAGAGCAGGAGAGAGCAGAGAGAGAGAAGAGAGGGAGGAGAGACCGAGGGGAGGAGCCGACAGAGAGAGAGAGAGGGAGGAGAGACCGGAGGAGGAGACGAGAGAGAGGGGCATGGAGGCTAGAGACAGAGGCCAAGAGCAGGAGGAGGAGGAAAAGAGCAAGAGGGAGGAGGAAAAGAGCAAGAGGGAGGAAGAGGAGAGACAGAGAGCGAGAGAGGGGGAGGAAGAGACAAGCAGAGAAGAGAAGAAGAGGGGAGGAGGAAAGGAGAAGACAAGACGAGAGAGGGCGGATTGTCAGGGAAGCAGACAGAGAGAGGAGGAGGAGACAGAGAAGAGAGAGAGATGGAGGAGGAGAGCCAGAGGAAAGAAGGGCGGAGGATAGACAGAGAGAGAAGAGAGGGTAGGAGGAGATGACACACAGAGAGAGAGAGGGAGAGGAGAGACCAGACCAGTGAGAGAGAGAGGAGGAGAGACAGAGAGAGAGGAAGAGAGGAGGAGAGACAGAGCAGAGAAGGAGGAGAGCAGAGAGAGAAGAGAGAGAGACGACGTAGAGACGAGGAGAGAGAGATGAGAGAAGAGGAGACAGAGCCAGAGAAGAGGAGAGAAGAGAGAGAGGAGAGAGAGCGGAGGAGAAAGACAGACAGAGACGCAAGAGCGGAGGAGAGAGAGCCGAGAGCACAGAGAGCAAGAGGGAGGAGGAGGAGCAGGACAGAGAGAGAGAGATAGGGAGGAGGAGGCAGGAGCAGACAGATAGAGAGAGAAGAGAAAGGAGGAAGAGGAGCAGGACAGCAGAGAGGAGAGTCGAAGAGAGAGAGAGCGTAGGTAGAGACAGAGAGACACGAGAGCGGAGGATGAGTAGAGACAAGACCGAGAGAGCAGGACGACGAGAGAGATACGAGGGAGCGAGAAAGGTAGGAGAGACAGAGCAGGAGTGAGAGCATGAGAGAGAGATGGGAGGAGGAGAGACAGAGCAGCCAGAACGAAATTGACTTTGACCAGGTTATAAGTCTCAACTTCATAAGCGTCATCATGAAACATTTGAAAATCTGGAACAGAGAAGAACGCTAGGTTAAAAAACCTGCTCCAATGAAGAACTATATAAACAGTACAGTCCAATAAAAAGTCGGTAGCCCCTTGTGAAATATTTAACTGTCTTATCATCATTTCCCTCAAAATCATTCTTCAGTGAAACGCTCTCGCTGTGCTCATCTTGGCCTCTTCAAACTCAAATGTTTTCCGTTCTTAGAGTCTGTAGCTCAGATCATGATTGCCGATCCATACCAGAGGTCCAGTAACATCCTGTCTGGGTGTGAACGCACTCTCCTCTGTGAACACTTTCTCACCATGTGCTCCCTGATTAGTTATAACTAGCAGTAGTTCGAAAGAATTTCTTTATCCTTTTTCCCTATCAGATCGCGTAGTAGATCCGCTATCCTAGCAATAATTCACCATTTTTCGTGTGATAAATGTTGGAGAATCTCTCTTAAACTTGAACTCCCACGCTTGTAACCACGTCGCACCGGGTCGCCAACCAATGATGCCAACATAGGCCCGCCTTTGTTTTGATGACGTCACGTGCAAGGGGTCTTATAGACATGATTATAATATCATATTTATTTTCTAAAATATGCAGCCATTTACTACAGACAGACTAGCAATTACTGGCTGACAATTCTCACCATAAGGTTGGAAATCATGAAGCACACCTTCACAATTCTTCCACCGAGAGAAAATCTTCTTGATGGGGCAGGTCTCTTTTTAATATTTTAACTGTCTTGCCTAGACCAATGACCCTCTCACATGAATCCTCTTAGATGGCACTTACTGATGGTGTAATAATATTAGTTGGTTCACCGTGCTTGCGGTGAGTGTGCGCAGACACATCGTGAAGTTGTCGTGAATGACTTACACTCGCGTTACTACAAAGCTAACGCTGACACTCGCGGGTTTTTCCCTCAACAAGTTGCATCGACCCCGCGAACAAGCTTCGGCATCGATTTTGTACACCGGTGTCTAGCCACCGTTGGCAGGACAACGGCTCGTTAGACTAGTACGGTATAAGCGAAGTGATATGTTATCTCGAACTTATTTGTGTTTCAGTGTATAGGCACTGGCGTTTAAATCCGCACGTAGTGATATTAGTTTAGCGTATATTCCGGTGGCGTTGATGTCTTTACGCGCCAATCGCTGCGCCGATGATACTTCGAGTCTGTGATCGGACGCGAACGTGCTGCTGTTGCCGTGTTTGTTAATGTGTTAATTGCTTGTTTAGCAAGCGTTACCTAATAAATATTAAACTTACTTCCTACTTCCTACTTATTACTTCTCACTTCGTGACCTGCACCCCCCCCTTCGTACCTCTTCTCACGGGACGACCGTAACTCCCCCCCCCCCCCTTTTCCGGACGCTCAGGTGTTTGGCCTTGCCTCTTGCCTTGTCGCGATCTTTGTGATCGAACTCGTAAATAACGGGGTGGTAACGGCCCTATCAGGGTGCGCGACACAACAGCAACCGGACCTATAGCACGGCCAATGGTAGTAGTCAAGTAAAGGAGAGAGGGAGAGAGAAAACGTTACAGTGGTGCCGTGAGCAAGGATCGCGGCGTGGGCAGGACGAGCAATGGAAGGAGAGGCAGGTAAAGTGGAGGACGGTCAGGCTGTCAGCCCAGCAGTAGTAGCGGAGAAGGAGACGCCTCGGCGGCCGCCACGGAGCATCGATGGGCAACTGCGGTCAGTGCGGGAGGTGGCGAAATCTGGGGAAACCAGTTCCGGGGGAAAATGCGGCAGCCGCTGTACTGTCCGAGGCTCTTCAGGCGATCAAGCAGATGTTAAGGAACCTTCTAAGTAGTGGGGGACCCAGCGTCCAACGGCCGGCGCCTCCTAGCAGCGGCAGGGCCGGATATCGTAAGAGAGGGTCCAATGGTCAGGGACACAGACACGAGTGCGGAGAGGTGGTCAATTTCGCGCGACAGTGCCCGGAACGGAGGAGACGCCGGCGAAAGGAGCTCGACCATTATGGGCCACAGCAGTACAGAGAGAATTTGATTGCACAGCGTAATGAGCTGCAGGCGATACAGAACGTCATGCAGCATGCGCACGACAAACATGTGCAGCATGTGGAACAGATTCAGAGTCAGATACAGACGCAGCAGGGGCAGGACACGCGTCATCACGTGATAGAGACGCTGGGACAGGACAACTCCAAGCTGAAGCAGGAGAACGACCGATGCCAGCGTCAGATATCTCAGCTGACGGCCGAGGTGCAGAGTCTGCGGGCTGAGCGCACGAACATGGCGGTGCGGGGACCTACTACCAGGAGAAGTTCATGCAACCGGAGAGAGCCAACCATGAGATGGAGGGCAGCATCTCTCAGCGTACGGAGGTTGAGCACACGCTGCAGCGGCGGCTAGCTGAGGTAACGGAGCAGCTACATAAGGAGCCTGAGCAGCATGTGACGGCCGACTCCGAGCTAGCGAAGGCCAACGCACTCACGACGCCCGCCCAGGAGGAGTCGACGAAGCTGAAGAACCGATTAAACTCCCTGCAGAGCAGCGAGACAGAGCAGCTACAGATGGTAAAGGAGCTGGAGGGAAAGCTACAGGAGCAGGTGCATATGCAGTCAGAGCTAGAGAACAAGGTGCAGGACATGCAGCGGCAGATGGATGCAATCATGCTTGACCTACGGAACTAAACGAAGCCAATGAGAAGCTGTTGTCGCAGGTCCGGCGATCGGAAGGAGAGGGACAAGAGGATGCTGTCCAGAGTGTCAATGGCGACCACGTCGACGACACGTTGAAACAATTAAACAAGGTCCAAGAGTTTGAAGGAATCGTGGCAGAGAAGGACAAGCACATTGTGATGCTGCAGGGGGCCCGGATGTCAGGACACCTCGGGGCACTGAAGACGCTGGAGCGGGTGCGTCAGATGTTCATGTGGCCGGGGATGCGGGCCGACATTAAGAGGTGGTGTCAGCAGTGCGATGTGCGCCAGGGGGAAAGGAGGGAGGAAGCGCCGTGCGGGACTTCGGCAACAGCCGGTGGGTGCACCAATGGAGGCGGACGCATGACCCCCAATGGACTTCACGTCTTCGCCAGCCGACAGCAAAGAAACAGAAGTGGAGGTGGGGACACAGCAAGGAACTGCTGGGGCTGAGTGTGAGATGCCTGTCGACCAAGAGCCGGCCGACGCCGACGCCAACGATGGTGAGTCGGAACAGTGCGATGCACGACCCCCAGCAGACTTGACGCCCTCGCCGGCCGACAGCGAAGGAGACAAAGTTGGGAAAGCGGGCATGGCAGACGAGAAAGACGTCCCCAAAAAGACGTAAAAACATGTGAGACCGGTTACACCGGCCGAGTTGGAGATAGCATTTGGACCGTGCCCGGCCACGTGCGCGCGGGGGGAGGGGGTGCTGGAATCTCCGATCGCCGTACGCGTATTCGTTAAAACGTGCCCAACGACGCTGTGCGACTGATTGTCTTCTAACCCCTTCTCTCTCTCTCTCTCTCTCTCTCTCTCTCTCTTTTTCTCTCTTTCTCCTACTCCCCACGGTCTCTCTCTCTTTCTCCCATTCCCCACGGTCTCTCTCTCTCTCTTTTTCTTTCTCCCACTCCCCACGGTCTCTCTCTCTCTCTCTCTTTCGCTTGCTCTCGCTCTGCGTGTCAGACCGCATGGTATGCCGCGCACTGCGCAAAAACTCTTATCTCTCGTTCGCTTTCTCTCCCACTCCCACGGCCGCTAAGTGTAAAAACTCGCACTGCTGCTGAAAAACTCGCGCGCGCGGTGTTCGTAAAAGCATATGTGATTGACATCACACTTTGTTCGGCAACGGACGACGTGATCGCCTAGCGGGCAATGAGCGAGCACGTGGTCGCTGATTGACAGCATTTCTTAGGGTTTCTTGTAGGAGCCACTACACGTTAGCCGTGAGGCGCGCCACCCCAAAAATTTTCTAGGGGCCGTTTAGAGAGGGCCTCTAGCCGTCGATCGCGAAATTTCGGTTGGATTCCGCGTGTTGTTTGTTTTCAGACCCCTGTCTAACATATCTGTCTAAGTGGACAAAAAGGGGGCGGCGTATTTGCTGTGGGGGCGCGGCTTCGCCGCGCGCTGTGGGCTGCGTGCAATAACCGGGATCGCAAGTCCGTCCAGATGAGATGGGATACCAGAGAAGTGTTGCCGAAAGGAGGTGTTGATCCTAACCGCTGAGCGCACATGTTGCGCGCAGTTCCGCGGTAAGGCGCACGCGACCGCGGGAACGTCTATACGACAGTATGCAGCGCTGGCAGCTATAGATCCGTGCGCCGAATGCATAGGTCGGCGCACGGATCCATAGCTGCCAGCGAACAGTCCGCAATTTTAGCAGGGGACACAGAGAGCAGACATTTGGGACGTGGAAGGAACTAGCGACTTACATGGGGGTCGTACAGATGGGGGGGGGGCAACAGCGAAGCTTTTGACTTCGCCGTGGTTCCATTTCTGTGTGGTCTTAGGCGTTTTCACTATAAGTTGCAAACATAAAAAGTTCCAAACATAAGAAAAATCGGACCATTATTGAATGGAAAATTTTATAAAATAGTGATACGAAATAGTACGCGGATTGTGCGCCCAGTTACCTCTTTCAAATCATACGCTGTTTAAGAATCACCATTCGCTGCATTTCCCCGGATCTCCGCCCACTTTAAAAACAGTGCTAGCACTGTGGCAGTGGAATCCTGAGTGTACGAATAGTATTTTGATTTTCGATTTTCGATGACAGCAGGCTAAAGTGCAGCATTTGAATACAGAATCAAGAGAGAAAGCCATTGATGAATGGAACTGGTTTATTGGCAACTGCTCTTACGATCAGCCATGCTGCTGACTCTGGTGACTCTGGCGCCATCTGTCGTTACAAACATTACAACATTGAGATGTTGGTGATAACATGAATACAGTATTGTCACATCCTCTCCTATTTAAAACATGAGAAATGGTGCTTTTGGTAAACTGACCGAAAAGACTAAAATAGCCTAATACTGTGTAATATGAAAACACACATTGGCAAATCATACACAATATGGCCAATCAAGATATGAGTGACTATTCTGGACCTAAAAATGTATAATCATCAATCAAATGATCCTATAAAACAAAACTAACAAATAAGAATTATTTCACTCCAGCTTGGTCTACAACGTTTATGAATATTACTTTGTTTTACATCACAATGCATATCCATGTACAATAACACATTCACAAAAACTACCATTCGGTAAGAGAAAACTCACATGAGTTTAAACTACTCAAAACAACTCAACAGTGCATAGCCTATGTAAAATAACTCCACAACCATGCAAATCTAAGATTGCACACCTCACAAAAACAAAATGTGCTTCCTTAAACACAAATACACATATATGTCAAAAACAATATCAGACTATCCGTACTTCAAATCATGAGATCCTAGTTCTTTAGCTATCTCTACAACCGATAAATATTCCAATCGGTAATCCTTATTCCTTTACTTTTTTTAACAAAAAAAAACATCCGCAATTTTTAACAAAAAAAAACATCCGCAAAGCAAATATGAAAAACTTCCCCTTTTCATGTAACGTATCTGTGTCGCATTTCTTATTTTGTTAATACATAACAAAATCTTTCATCTTGTCTGGGAGATGTCGGTGTCTTCCTGAACGTCTCAATGAGTTCGACATATTAGGTGGTTTATTCCCTACATCTTCATGGACACAGTCTTGACCTTGTTGGTGATAATCATCAATAGTATTATGTGAAGTGGTGTCTCCAACCGGCTTGTCTGCCGGTGGGAGTGTACCTTGAGCGTCCGTAGTCGGGTTGCTTCCCTCAGGTCTGGGGCCAACTGGAGATCTCTCTGAGTCAGGAGATTCTTTACTTGCTCGTAGATGTTCTCTATTGCGTCTGTACACCGCGCCATCAACATCCACTTCAAAGGACCTCTCATCCAAACGACGAAGTACCCTTCCTTTTTTCCAACGATCCTCTCCTGGTCGAAACGGCTTCATCCTGACAACGTCGCCTTGAACAAGTTCAGGCAGCTCCTTCGCATGCCTATCGAAGTATTTGGCCTGACGCTTCTTGTTAAGCTCGAGTTGTTGCATCTCGTGCTTAGTCTCGTGACTCCTCGGCTTCAGAAGTGAGGCCGTAGTTGGGACTCTTGTCTTAGTACGCCTTCCGAGGAATCTCTGTGAAGGGCTGGAGTCGACCCCTTGCGTAGGAGTGTTCCTCAAATTCAGCAACGCGAGAAGTAGATCTTCACCAGACCTCCGACATTTCTTCATGACTTTCTTCGCTGATTTGACTGCCGACTCAACATGCCCATTCGCTTTGCTATTATAGGGCGAGATGGTTTGGTGTTTAATATTCAACCTCTTTATGAAGCTTGCAAACTCTCTTGACGAGAACGGAGGTCCATTATCGCTTACCATCTTATCCGGGATCACATACCTAGCGAAATGGTTGGTCAACTTGTTGATCACACTCTTCGCAGTCGACTTATACAATCGATCAACTTCCCAGAAGTTAGATCTATAGCAAACTGTCACTAAGTACTCTTCACCCTCCAAAAACATAAGATCAACTCCGATCTTCTCCCATGGCCGGTTGGGTACCTCATGTGACATCAGAGGCAGTTGAGGTTGGGCATTTGAGTACT
The DNA here is from genome assembly GCF_000485595.1 of Priapulus caudatus. Taxonomy (NCBI): domain Eukaryota; kingdom Metazoa; phylum Priapulida; class Priapulimorpha; order Priapulimorphida; family Priapulidae; genus Priapulus; species Priapulus caudatus. Next base: position 64,990 of record NW_014577240.1, read on the forward strand.
CCATGCATGTTGCGCATGTCTGAATCCATTCAGTTATTTCTTGGGCCATCTGCGGCCAATAGACATATTCCCGTGCTCGTCTGAGAGTCGCTTCCACTCCACTATGGCCTATATGGAGATCAGTCTTGACATCTCTTCTCATTGCCTTGGGAACTACAAGTCGCTCTCCTCTGAAAATTAAGCCATCAACTACAGTGAGCTCATCTCTCAGGTTGAAATATGGTATTACGTGTGGTGACAGCTGTGCCTTACACTCAGGCCATCCAGTCATGATAGTACTTTTCAATGCTTGTAAGCCCTCATCCTCACACGTGTGCTTTCTCATCTTGGGAATGTTTTCTTCTGGCAGAGACAGATGACTAAATGTTTTCTTCTGGCAGAGACAGATGACTAACTGCATTTACCAGCTCGATGTCTTCCTGGCCGTCATGGGACTTCAGGAAGGACCGACCTAGGGGATCTGCCAAATGGTTTTCTTTCCCCTTGATGTACTGCACATCAACATCATATGCTAGAGCTCGTAGCAATAAACTCTGGAGCCGTTTTGGTGCTCTATCCAGCGGCTATCTTATGATGCTGTGGAGAGGCATCTGGTCTGAGAAGACTGTTACCTTGCGACCGAAAGTGAACTGATTCCACTTTTCAAGGGCGTACACTATGGCTAGCAACTCTTTTTCTATGACAGAGTAGCGAAGTTCTGCGTCTCGCAATGCTCTACTGGCATACGCTACCGGCTTGCCATCTTGAGTCATAACAGCACCCAGTCCCCTTGCACTAGCATCAGTGTGAATTACAAGGGGCTTTGTCTGGTCGTAGTACATCAATATTGGCGCTTCAGTCATAAGCTGCTTCAGCTCCTGCATTGCCATATCATCAGGAGTCTATCAATAGGAGTGAGACAGACTGAAACCGGCAAAATTCAACATTTAGTTGCCTTAGTCTACCTATGATTTATTGTGTTTAACTCGATAAACTTGAGCTCAAATCTTACCTTAATCATTAAACTAATGCCGTGTCTAATCGTTGGTCTCACAAATATGACAAATCGGGAGATATCGGTCCAAACGTACAATGTGGTTTTTGAAAGTTATACCGCATTTTCAACAACTGTGAACCGAAACATAAGGGCAATGCTTTTGAAAGCCCGCTATCGCTTAGCAATGCAAACATAGCAAACTAGCGAGGTTTGTCAGGGATTTCGGAAAGTTAAACACGCCTTGTTGTTATTATAGGCCATGTCGAATGACAGTAATTACATGTTATGAACGATATTGTTAAGAAAAAATAAAATGGATAAAAATACTAAACATGTGAAATTTTTTATTTCTAATCAAGAAACAAGAAGTATCAATAACACCAAGTCGTGTTTAACTTTCCGAAATCCCTAGCAAACCTCGCTAGTTGTTTGCTATGTTTGCATTGCTAAGCGATAGAGGGCTTTCAAAAGCATTGCCCTTATGTTTCGGTTCACAGTTGTTGAAAATCGCATACCTTTCAAACAACCACCATTGTACGTTTGCGACCGATATTCCCGATTGTCATTTTGTGTCACGACAACGATTAGACACGGCACTTTACTTTAATGATTAAAGTCAATTTGACCTCACTTATCGAGTTAAACACAATCAAATCATAGGTAAGACTAAGGGCCCAAACTAATATGTGAATTTTGCCGGCTTTCAATCTGCTCTTACCTCCTAATGATAGACTCCTGATATCAATGCTTTGGCCCCATCCAAGTCCATTCAGCATCTTACCGAGAGTTCGTTCAACGGTGCATCACATCTGCCAATCTGGAAGAAACCGATAGGTAATTTACCATTCTCGAAGTCGATCAATATCATCTTTGTTTCTGTGGGACTCCATACGAAGTATGGCCTCAGTTTTCGATGGGTACTCACTTCAACCATTGCGTGAGATGACATGACCAGGAAATGGATCTCGCTAGTCGGAACTACACTTGTCCCTGTTGAGTACGACTCCAATCTCCCGACACCTTCGAAGTAGGCTGCAAAGACGACTATCATGCTCCTTCACATCAGCGCCCCAGACGATGATGTCATCTGCAACACAACGTACGCCATCCAAGCCATCAAGCGCTTGATGCCCAGTACGCTTGAACACCTCACTGCTAATATTCAGGCCAAATGGGAGCCTCTTGTATCTATATCTTCCCCACGGCGTAGCAAATGTCGTTAGCAAGCTTGACTCTTCATCTAGACGACAGTGAAGGTACCCATCCTTCAAATCACAGATGGAAAAAACCTTTGCCTGTGACAGCTGGGGTAGAATGTCATCTAGCACTGGCAATGAGTAGTGCTCTCTCATAAGCACTTGATTCAAAGGTCGAGGATCTAGACAGAGACGCACCTTCCCAGACTTCTTCTGGACTATGGCCATTTGGTTTACCCAATCGGTAGGTTCTGTCACTTCTGAGATAATCCCTCGGCTCACCAACTCATCCAGTTCCGCTTTCACTTTGTTCCTAAGTGCTTCCGGAACTACCCTAGCTGGTCTTACTGTTGGTCTTGCATCCTCTGTCAGCGTCAAATGGATCTTCTTTCCCTGCAAACTGCCAACCTTTGAGCAATCAAACACCTCAGGATATTCATCCATCACATCTTGAGAGTACACTAAGTTCACTGTCTCAAAGTTCTCATAGTGGACAGTGAGAAGCTTCATCTGTTCTGCTGCATGCCCACTCAGAAGAGGTGTCAATCCATCTTCTCTGACTACAATGCAATGTACCTTGTACTTCTTGCCAGTCTTGTCATTCTTCACTCTGATTTTGGCTCGCCCCAGAGCTGGGACGGTTGAGCCATTATACATCTTCAAGATAATTTTCTGTCTGACAATATCTGCATCAGAAACCATTCCTCTGTGGACCACATTTACGCTGGCTCCGGGGTCTATTTGAAACATCTCTTTCGTGAAACATAAAGTCCTTTCTTGGGCTTTGTCTGTGTGGCATATACTTCATTGCACTTGATGGACTCTGTATCTGATGAAGATTGACTGGAATGTTCTTCACATACTTTATGTAGTTTACCCGGCTGGTAACTCTTTTGCCTACAGCAAACCGCGAAGTGGTTTTTTCTGTGGCATTTATTGCACTCTTTCCCGAATGCTGGACACTCTTCCTTCTTAGCGTTGTGTGTCCTGTTACAGAACTTGCAGTTCAATTGTCTCATCTTAGGCGGCTCTCGTGTTTCTTGAGTCTTTTTTATCTGACCCTTTTTCTTAAACCTTTCTACCTTATGTATCACCGGTTCGTCTCCAATCATCTGCAACTGAGTACGAGCCTGCTCAAAAGACTTGCAGATATCTACTGCATCTGGGAGCTTCAAGTCCCTCTTCTGCAAAAGCCTTTTTCTTGTGGCAGAATCAGAAATGCCAAGTATGATGCGGTCACGAATCAGACTATCTTGAAGACATGTACAAAAATTACAGGTCTTCGCCAGCTCTCTCAAGTCTGCTACATAAGCCTCAATGCTTTCTCCTGGACATTGATCCCGCTTATTAAAAATGAAGCGTTCGTAGGTCTCATTCGTCTGACCCACAATCAGTTCTGACAATTTTTTAATGATAATCTCTATATCATCTTTGTCTTCACCCTGTGCATACGTTAGGCTGTTGAATACCTTTAACCCTTCCGATCCTAACGTATGCAACAAAACTGCCTTCTGGTATTCTTTAGGCTTCTTAGACAATTCAGTGATGATAGCGTAGTTGCTAAACATTTGCTTAAAAATCTTCCACTCATCAACCCTATCCTCCTTTACTCTAAGAGGAGGTGGTGGAGTAACATAAACGTTATTGGGTGGTGCCTGTGCCATATTGCTTTACACCGAATGCTCTAGAACTACATGTAATAGTAATGCATACACAGTTAACAGTCATGAAACAAACCTTAACTTTTGCACAACGACATGTCACAACGACGACAACGTTAAACGAACGTAATGTCACAAACCTTAATGCATAACACACATTAATAGAGGGATATCATGCGCTGCTCATTACTGTGGACATTGTTCATGTACATGTATGACAACAATTATCAGGTACATATCTTGACACATTGTGCAACAGTGCAAATAATATACACACCGAACCTACACGTATGCTTGTTTACAAGTATCTCTGCCAAACCATGCATTGTAAATATACGTGGCAACGAATGTGCAATACAAATTATCAGCAGCTAACTATAGCATAGGCATGCAACTACGTTCTAGTTCCTTTCAAACCATTTATGATGTCTCGCCGGATCACAAAAGTCACTTAAACCGTTCATTCAGTAGGCCCTAGGAGAAGTCACTTGCTCTCAGCTTCAGGCACTCTCCACAAGGTAGACGATGAATGATTAACAGGTACTTCAAACAGTCCAACCGTTCATTAGCACTGTAGCAGATGCAGTCACTTGCACTCCGCGTCTCTGCACCTGCTCGGCGGCGAATCTCGATCATGCACCTCTACACCGGCGTCGCGAGTGGGAGTGACGTCTTGAGAGAGAGTCTATCCACTTTTCGCACGCCAGTTTTGGTCAGCGAATGCCCAAACCAACATTGGCATTTAGACTCCCTGCTTCGCCATCACTGCACGGCCGCCTGCTTGCTGCTGCTGTATGTACCGCCAGCTGATCCGGGAGAACAAAGGAATTCTGGCGGGCTGCACTCCATTCCATTTCTCTTTACTTTACTCATGTCCCTCCAGCATGAATCCTTTTATGAACTGGGTAAAATTGGTCTTTGATCACTTACACCGCTGCCACCATGTTACATTACGTGTTGTGTGAGTAATCAAAAGAGAAAGCCTTTGATGAATGAAACTAGTTTATTGGCAACTGCTCTTACGATCAGCCATGCTGCTGACTCTGGTGACTCTGGCGCCATCTGTCGTTACAAACATTACAACATTGAGATGTTGGTGATAACATGAATACAGTATTGTCACAATATGCACCCCTAGTCCGCAAATGCAGACGTTAACTCCGCTTTGCTAATCGGAGGGTGCGGATTTATCATCACCCCCATTACTGGGGTCTGCGGCGGCTCGGACTAATGCCCCACTGCCATTGTCATTGTCAGTATGAGGAACTAGCTAGAGTAAATAAATTGCTTGCTATATAAGCGGAGGGTTGTCTAGTAATAGTATAGAGGTATTCTAATTCTAGCAAAGACCGTTTGTTAGAGCTAGTAATAGTACTAGCTCTAGTATTATACTATATAGTATTAGTACTATAGTAGTAGCTCTGGTACTATAGTAGTAATTAGTAGTAGGAGTACTGGTAGTATTAGTAGTCTAGTAGTAGTAGTAGTAGTAGTAGTAGTAGTAGTAGTAGTAGTACTGGGGGGTAGTAGATAAGTATAAGTACTAGTAGTAGTAACTAGGTATAGTAGACTAGTTCTATGAATATAAAGGAATGCAATAATAACACTGGTCATTTCACCTCTAAAGTACAAACGGCAACTGAATGAAGTTATTTACGGGTAAAACTCACGACGTGATGGTAGTGATGGTGTGTATATATAGCGTAGTGGCGTGATCTATCGGATGGCATATGTGCTAGACTGATGTTCGTACGGGCCGTATACCGGTCATGTATAATCACGGGAAATTTGCCCAGCAATTTGCGCGTGACGAGACACGTCTCGGTGATTGGCAGTCGCCGTGGGCGTGTCTCAACGGAAAACGTTTAAATTCGGTCGCGCCGAGTAGCCAAAAATTTTGTACGAGCATCTCTAGCAAATGTCTAGCTACCTGGGTAATGAAAGCCGCCCTGCAATGGCCATGTATCACACCGCGTATTGTTCCATGTGTTCCCGCCCTGTATGTGTGAAGGGTCACGTGGTGTGATGGTGGTAGTTGGAAGATGGCGGAACAAGAAGTGTACGAATAAACTATATGTGTGTTATCTTTCACTCTGAGTTATGTTTATACTGGCGTGTTACAGGCCACAACTGCTGAACGCACCGATTATAAGGCTTTCGTGTATACCCAAAGGGATCCGTTTAAGGTGTTGGAAAAAATGCAGCGAAGTTGTGTAAGTGTGCCGCTGCACGGCGTTTTTCGCACTTCGCGCGGATATCCGGGCTGCTAATTGTCCAGATGAGACGAGATACCAGAGAAGTGTTACCGAAAGGAGGTGTTAATCCTTACCGCTGAGCGCAGATCCTGCGCTCAGTTCCGCGGCAAGGCGCGCGCGCCCGCGCGAACGTCCTACGACAGTATGCAGCGCTGGCAGCTATGGATCCGTGCGATGAAAAGCATATGCCGGCGCACGGTTCCATGGCTGCCAGCAAACAGTCCGGAATTTTAGGGGGGACACCGAGGGCAGACATTTGGGTCGTGGGAGGAACTTGCGACTTACATGGGGGGTCGTACAGATGCCCATTTGGGGGGGGGGGCATTTGCGAAGGGATGGATTTGAGGGCACCCCCTTTGGGGGGATCATTCTCTTGGGGAGAATTGCAATCGGGAATTTCGTTCTTTAACTGTAAACCAGTAGTATAGTACTAGTAGTAGTACTAGTAGTAGTAGTAGTAGTACTACTACTACTAGTAGTAGTAGTAGTAGTAGTAGTAGCTAGTACTCTACTCTAGTACTACTAGTAGTAGTAGTACTATAGTAGTAGTAGTAGTAGTAGTAGTAGTACTACTAGTAGTAGTAGGGCACAAGGGTGGGGCTAGAGCATGTCCATGCAGTAATAAACACTACTACTAGTAGTAGTAGTAGTAGTAGTAGTAGTAGTAGTAGTAGTAGTAGTAGTAGTAGTATTAGTAGTAGGTAGGCCTCCTAGGTATAGTAGACTAGTTCTATGAATATGAAGGAATGCAATAATAACACTGGTCATTTCACCTCTAAAGGACAAACGGCAACTGAATGAAGTTATTTACGGCTAAAACTCACGACGTGATGGTGGTCATGCACACAGGCACTTGAAGCGTTTCAATGAAATATAATGCTAAACTAACTACGAAATCTATTTACTACCAAATTCTTAATGTTTCTATATGCCTACTCTCTTTCACCTATTATTGCCGACAGTTTCCTGTAAATTCCGTCCAAATCCTACGTCCAACATACGCTGCCAGCTGCCATTGCTCTCGCGGCGCGACTGTTGCACGCTTACACTAATATATATAGTATATAGTATAGTATTGTATATAGTTGACGTGTATGTAGTAGTGTGTAGTGTAGTTGTAGGTTGTGCACAAACAATTGTTAAATCACAGAATTAAGAAAAGTACCTTGCTAAAATGGCTTGTTAATTTTTCTGACGTGATTGCAATTACCATATATTTGAATTGTAAAATTATGGGGGTAGGCATTACAATATGATAACTGCGAGTTAGAATAGTATAATAGACTATTGTAATAATGTATTCTTACAGTGTAGCATGATTAATTGACAGGTTTGAAACATATAGTCATGTATGCATGTGGCCATTTCGCTCATAGGGTCTATGTCCCCCAGAGTACTGCCGGAACGTACCCTGGGTACGGTCCGGTATACCGGAACGTACCCTGGTCACTATTTGATATGGTTAGGGTTAGGATTATGGTTAAGGTTAGGGTTAGGATTAGGGTTAGGGTTAGGGTTAGGGAGTAGGAGTAGGCGTAGGCGACTCCCTAGACTCGTTAGTGGAGTAGGCGAGGTACGGTCCGGCATATTAGATAGTACCAGAGTACGTTCCGGTATACCGGACCGTACCCAGGGTACGCTCCGGCAGTACCCCGGGGGACATAGACCCTCTCAGCGGCAATTTCAAGTAACTGTGAAAAATAGAACAGACGATTTATAATGGTCGAGTGGCATGATTAACATATGGTTACAATTTATTGTGACCATGGGCAATTAGAGTTAAATTAGGGAATTGGCGAATTATATATAGTGATGTATAGTTTATGGTAATAATTTAAAGTAAATGTTGACAAATAGAAGATGACCGTTATAGCATATAATGCGATAATTAACCCTAAAACTACAAATTACTTAAACTATGAACTACAATCACTGTAACTGTGAAACACACAGCTGAAAAGTATGGTTGTCTTTGTGTTGGTATGGTTATGGTTGTGTAAAGTATAAGACAGAAACAAACCATCGAACGATAAACAACACGAGTCAACAGCGGTATTTCCTTACTGCTTATAACGCTCGTGAGGTAAATGCAATGAACGGTTACAAATACATCGCAATATATCGTATTATATGTTAGGACTCTATATGCTTTAATTACATTGCACGGTCGTTGAATTGTCACATTGCGCGACGACATGCTCAACCAGCGAAATCAACACACACAAAGAATGCATACGGAAGAATACGTACCGAATACTTAATAATTGACTAACGGCATACTTGATCACCCGGGAAATCGTCCGTGAAGGCAGACGTGAAGTACCCCACAAATATCGTCAATGTTGTATAGACTATTACAGTTACACTCTACGTGCAAACAAAAGATGAATTACAAGGAATGAACACCATTTGTCAGCTTTGTGCAATATGGACTGAATCAACAGAATGCTATAATGAAATGTGACACTGACAGTAACATTATCATGCTGCTGATGCTGTGTGAAGATAGGCTAGTTCCCATTTGAGTTTCTGTTTGCAGTTCGCTTTCATATTACTCCCTTTACTAAGAACTACAGGGTTATGAAACTGCTTGATAGATGGCGCTCTCGCTCTGGCTGCGACATGCTGATTTGCGTAAGAATTAGTGTGCGTTGAGTTAGTGTAGCGTGTGGAACTGTCGACCGGGGAGCAGTCTAGGTTATAGCCAGCCGAGCCACACCGTCTGCAAGCAAAGTCGTAGGCAAATGCTATGGATATAGCCTTGTTCCGCCATCTATCGCACGCCATATGTACTACACTGATCAACAAAAACAAACAAACAAGAAAGTACAACTTCGTTTATTACAGCAAAAAAAGCGCGCCGAGTAGCAAACAAAAAATTATGAGCATTTCTAGCAAATGTCTAGGTACGTGGGTAGTCGAACCCGTCGTTCAATCGCCAGAACTGCTCAATTCAGTTTGCGCGGACAATTACGCTTATATGTAAACCCGTTGAAGGTGATGGAATGAGTGCAGCGAAGTTGTGTAAGTGTGCCGCTACGCGGCGTTTTTCGCGCTTCGCGCGGATATCCGGGCTGCCGACTGTCTAGTCTAAAATATTCCTTGTTACCATACTCAATTATAAGTAAATACAATGTATCTACGTATACCCTAATCGAACTTTAGCTGCAATAAGCATGCTAGACAACCTACCAAAACCCAGCCTAATCCTATCAAACAATTGGGTTTTTATAAGCATGTGGTAATGTTTTCCTTCACCGACAAAATTTACCACATTTCATCCCAGCCTTGCACCTTGTATACTTGTACACTTAGCACATGAACAGGAGACTGACCAATGAGGCTCGAAGGGTTTCCACGATGTTTCGGGTACCAGCTGTAGGCGTTCACATGGCCACAATCTTCTGGCTTCAGTGTCTCAACGTTTTCAAGATCGAGGTGACACTCAAATGCATGGCTGATGGTGTAGGCATTGTAGAATTCACGCTTGATATGAGGCAGGAGTCCCTGACTAGTCGGAGGTAGGCTGTGGAGAGAACCCTCTTTGTTGAATCAGAAAACCTCTGCTCGATATTTAGAGCAACATTTAGCATCGCTACCTCTTTTCAGCACCTTCACTGGGTAATGCTCGGCGTTGCGGGTCATGGCCGGAGAGAGGGTTGGTGATTCCTCGAAGTGTTTCAGAAACATTTTAGGCTCTGCCTTTAGACCTGCCTTTAGAGCTGTTCTTTGTACCAACTTTGCTGGTTATGTCACACCTTGTAAGACTGTGTATAGCCAGCAGTACTGCACAGAGCCGATTTCCCAGGCACTGGAACAGGGTATGAATGGGTATATATCGAGTTGGATCGCCCATCCCAGCTCGCACTCACAGCTCCTCAAAGTTGTGTTGGTGAAAGACCGGCATGTGGTAGAGCAGAGCAACAATGACATCTGTATCGTTGGAGATTACAACACACTACACACTTTTTGTGTCCTGCATTGAGAGTCCAAGACGTGGATGAGTATTCGGAGGTCAGATACTTCAAATGGCGTTTTAAGGTGTGGGGCAATGCTTATTCCTGGCCTTGATGGACCATAATGCAATCCAATCCTCGTCTTCCTTGGTCACTTGTCCGAGTACAGTGAGGTGTTGTAATGTTTTGGAAGTATTTGAAGTATCTCTCCATCGCCTTTGGTAGAGATATCCCTGGTTTGATTGGTACGATCTCTACCAACGGGATCAAACTGTACTCGATTGGTACAGTTTCAGTGCGCCTCTTTCTCTCTTTATCCGCCACAGAGGGTTCATCTGAGTACATGTCGAACACATAGTCACATCGGCCGAACTGATGGTATACATCCGAAATGGATACAAATGCTAAGAGGAGATCCTTGAAGCTGGAGAGGCTAGTCACACGAACCTTAAAAACTGTGGCCATTATGTCTATGCCAAATGAAGCGTTCTTCCGATGGCTATAGTCATAGTCCTCAGGTTTGAGATTAGACTCCGATTCCTTAATCGACAGGCTCTTCCCTGAGCTGATCATCATCCCGTCCTCATTGAACAGGAGAGGTGAAGGTGCAACATCATATTTCAATAGGTCCTCGGTAGTCATGAGGCCACGATCACGAGCGATTTCAATCGTTCCCCCAATAACATTCATCTCCGTCATTGTTTTCTTGATGGTCTTTTGTGGCTTGTATCGATTTGTTTTCATTGTTTTCAGGTTCAATCGATGAATGCTTTCACTAAAGTCTTGTGGTTTTCTGTACGAACCTTTTGAGTCTTGTCAAGTACTTTTGCGAAGTCACAGTATGTCATATTTGATGTATTTTGTCATGAAGTTATGCAGCATAGGAGAAGCCCATAAAGGGATGGGGGAGCCCTTCTCTTCAATGAAATTTACCATTGCAAACTGTAGCAGCTTGGGATGACTCGTGGTGGTTAAAGAACTCGTGTGTGCTCTCCATCACATCAGCATATCTCCGATGCAGATTCTCTACTGCCATCATTTCATGGTAGATCAAGTCCCATTGAGCAACGTACTGCTTCTGACTGTCAGTGACGTTCTGCTTTGTAACACTTGATTTGAGGTCTGTCATGATAGCAAGCTCTGGTGCATGTGGCTCAACCCCTCTCTCGGCAAAGAATTATTTGTAGAGTAGATTCTGGAACGTTTCAGCAAGGAGTTGCATGCCTTCAAGACAACGGCTGTAGTGTCCTCCATTGAGAACTGAGTTCTGAACAATGGTTGGACCAAAGGCACCGGCCTGTAACCAGGTCATGTCGGCTCAACTTGGCTTTTTCCAATGCACTTCAACAGTTTTCACCAAGTGAAATGTCTCCAAGCATAGGACTAGAGTGCTGAATTCCTGCGGTCTCATCAATTAAATTTCCTTGACGATGCAGTATACCCCTTCGTCACAATACATTGGGATTTCTGTTTGAACCAGCTGTGACAGATATCTTATACTTCCTCTAATTAGGTAAACTTCAAAATGTATAATAATGGTGTCAATCAATTCCTTGGTGTCAAAAACCTATATGTAGCCACCAAAATCAACTTCCTAGGTCACTTACTTAAGGAGTTATCATCATTTGACGAAATTCGCAAAAAACTGCTATTTGGGGGCAGGGTTGACCCCGATGTACAACAGCCCCCCTATACATTAAATAGAGCCCGGGGCATCAGTATGAAGCTTGGGTCAATTAGGGGACTTAATAAGAAAACCTTTGGCCAATTTTGGTAGCTCCCGCTACAATATTGTGCGAATGAGTAGCAATCATACTTCTTTCAAAGTGACAGCGATTTATGACTATGAAACCATGACCATGACCATTTCGTACCATGAAACAATGTTTAAGGCAACAAATCATGCTGAACGTTGTTAGTAGTACTTATTCAATGTAATTCAGTAACATTTGAAAGTTTATGGTTGCTTAATAAAGAATTATTTTCAGAAATTTTAATATTGAAATTTTTTCACTTTGGCGCCTAACCGAAAATCACATGTACAGAAAAAAACGTACTTGATCCAGAAGTGTTACCCAAACTTTTTTGGAGTCTTACCATAAGGAATGAGAAAATATAAGGTTTTGCTCTAAAAGAGTCATGTACACGAACACCCCCCCCCCCAGAGCCAGGAGTACTAGGGGCGCGAGGAGAGAGAATAATAAATTGCCAAAAGCCGTCCAGATTTGATTCGTGTTGTTTACTGGTTTAATCCGTGATCATCGAGGCCCAGCGTGGAGATGGCCCCTAAAGCTGGCGACGAGGTAAAAGTAGAGACAATAAACTTTAGTTGGATCAGAAAATCATGGCGTTGATTAACGTAGAACTGTCTCCATTGCCCGTGGTTGTTTGCGTCGGCGAGGACGTCAGTGTTGGCCCCCGATGGAACCGATGGAAACGGCATTTGGTTGTTACGTTTTGGGGAAGGGAATCGGCAATCCCGCTCAGAAAAAGGCCTTATTATTACACTGTGCAGGCATGGACGTGCATGACATTTTCGCTACGCTACCGGAGGCCGCACCATTGGCCCCTCCATTGCCCGGTGAAGTTGGGGAAGGTATTGTCCACGATGAATTCCAGGTGGCGCTGCGTACGTTGGACAATTATTTCGCCCCATGAGTAAATGTGCCTTTTGAAAGACATGTTTTTAGACAGATAAGACAGGAAACTGAGGAAACTGTCGCCCAGTTTGTTTCAAGGCTGAAAAACAAGCACTGAACTGATTTGGGGAACCCGTACGAGTGAGGAGCAAATTCGAGATTTCGAGCAAGTCGTGGATTCATATAAGTCGTCACATCTAAGGAGAAAGTTGTTGCAGAGAGGCGCAGACCTAACGCTCAACGTCGTACTGGACACGGCCGAAGCTATGGAGGCGGTCGATGTTCAAACTAAACAGACGGAAGGAAAAATCGAGGTGAATGAAGTCGAGGTCAACAAAATCGGAGGCGATAAAAGTTGGATTCGAAACCGCAAACGTCGTGGGGACAACAGCAGTCGTCGAATAGGTCTTGTTTTCGGTGTGGCAGGGAAGGACACCTAGCGAAAGATCCAGCCTGTCCAGCTAAAACCGCAACGTGCAACAAGTGCAAAATGGCGGGTCATTTTGCAGTTGTGTGTAAAACAAAGCAGAACAAATTCGGTAACCCTAGACGTCAAGAGTTGGGAGCGAGAAGGGACAAGTCGCGAAAAGTGAACAATGTCGAATCCAGTGATGATGAGTATGCTTTCTTTGTGGGACACTCAGTCAATAGTTTGGATAGCAGAACTGTAGAAACCATGGTCGGAGGAGTTGGAATTCGTATGTTAGTCTATTATGGGTCTACAGCTAACGTCATTGATTGGGACACGTGGAAAAGTCTCAAGCAGCCTAAGATTGACTGTATCTCAGAAAAGTCTACTAAACGATTGTACCCATATAGATCAAAGCAACCGCTATCGTCACAAAAATTTTCGGCGGACATCGAAATCGTGGATAAAAAAGTCAACGCGGATTTTATCGTTATCGATGGATCAGGACGTCCACTTCTTGGAAAAAACACGGCGGAGAAATTGAAAGTTCTCAAAGTCGGACCGGGGGCAGTTAGAGTGAACCAGGTAGGAACGGACACTAAGGCTGCAGGCTCGGGATCATTCGAGGAGATCAAGCATAAATTCCGGAATGTTTTAACGGAATCGGGAAATTGAAGGATTACCAAGCCACCATCCATTTGGATCCAGACGTTAAGCCGGTGGCTCAAAGCCAGAGGAGAGTACCGTACGGGATGAAAGATAAACTTTAAAAAAAAATCGAGGAGCTCATACGCGATGATATTATCGAGCCAGAGGAGGAACCGACCCCCTGGGTGAACCCAGTTGTAATCATTCTGAAAAAATCAGGCGATATCAGGCTATGCGTGGATATGAGACAGGCAAACACTGCAGTAATCGGTAAGCGCCATCCAATTCCTACCATAGACGAAGTGTTACAGAAAATGAATGGTAGCACCGTTTTCAGTAAATTAGAATTGAAAAGTGGATTTCATCAGATCGAGCTCGACACAGAATTGCGAGGAATCACAACATTCTCAACCCACTTAGGTTTATTCCGTTACAAGCATTTAATGTTTGGAATTAGTTCCGCTCCTGAATTTTTCCAACACATTGTGCAAGAAGTACTAGCTGAATGCGAAGGGTGGGAGAATATATCCGACAATTTGATAATTCATGGACGCGACGCCAAGGAACATGATGCGCGATTGATAAACGTACTTTGTAAGCTATCCGATAGGGGACTGACTTTAAATAGACCAAAGTGTGAAATAGCTATGCCCAGCTGGAGTTCATGGGTCATGTCCTGGGTAGTCTGGGAATCGCGCCAACACCGGATAGGATCAAAGCAATCGTGGAGGCTAGGAGACCGCAATCCGTCTCGGAGTTTCATGGGACTTGTCAATTTAAGCACCCGTTTTATCAGAAACCTAGCTACGATTGGAGAGTCGTTACGGAGGTTAACTCGACATGACGAACCATTTGATTGGGGGGATAAACAGGAGAAGTCATTCCAAACGCTAAAGAAGGCACTGAGTAACGTGGAGAACTTAGCCTACTTTAAGACCGGAGCTGAAACCGAGATTATTGTTGACGCTGGACCTGTTGGGCTTGGAGCCATGTTAGTGCAGAAGCAGCAGGGTCAGAAGCGTGTCATTAGTTACGCGAGTAGAAGTTTGACAAACGTAGACCGCAGATATTCGCAGACCGAAAAGGAGGCTCTAGGCATTGTCTGGGCCTGTGAACGCTTTCATGTCTTCCTTTCCGGGACTCGGTTTGAATTTGCCACCGACCATAAGCCGCTCGTTTATATCTACTCTAAGAAATCAAAACCGTTCGCGAGGATAGAGCGTTGGGTTCTTAGGCTACAAACCTACAACTTTACCGTACGACATATTCCGGAGAGAAAAATGTCTACAGACGCACTTTCGAGGTTTCATCGAGAACTGTGAGCGCGAGGAGACAGATCCTGCCGAAGACTATGTTCAATTCATTGCTAGAGAAGCTGCCCCGAGGGCATTGCAAATTCGCGATATTGGGCGTGTGTCGGCTGAAGACAATGTACTGACTGTGGTGAGAGACTGTGTCAAAGATCATAATTGGGCTAACCTCCCCGCTGAGTCTAAGCCTTGCGCAACGAACTGTGTGTCGTGTGCAAAATTGTGTTGCGAGGTTGTAGGATCGTTATCCCGAAGTGTCTTAGAAAGCACGTGGTATCGCTGGCGCATGAGGGACACCAAAGTATTGTAAAGATGAAGCAACGTTTGAAGTCGAAAGTATGGTGGCCGGGTGTGGACAGAGACGCTGACTGTAAGTGTAAAACTTGTCATGGATGCCAACTTGTCAGCCAGCCGTCAAACCCTGAACCTGTGAAACAAACCGGGATGCCTACACAGCCGTGGCAAGATCTAGCAGCAGACCTGATGGGACCGTTGCCCACAGAAGTGGATATTCGCGGTAGTTGACTACTACAGTCGATTCTTCGAAGTTTACCTTATGAAAACCACAACGTCCGATAAGTTGATCGTGGGCTTGGACAAAATGTTCACTACACATGGGTATCCTTTGTCTTTGAAAACCGACAATAGAGCAAACCTGGTTTTCGCGGTATTCGAATCGTATCTTCGTAAAAATGGCACTGAGCAAAGAAACACTACACCGTTGTGGCCGCAAGCCAACCACGAGATCGAACGGCAAACCCGCACCATGTTAAAAGCGCTTAAAATCGCTCAAGCCAAATGACGTGATTGGAAATCTGAACTAAATAAGTTTTTGTTAGCGTACCGAACGACACCGCACTCAACAACTGGTGTAAGTCCGGCTGAACTTTTGTACGGTAGACAGATCAGGTCGAAAATAACGAATGGTCCGAGAGAGACATTCAGAGAGACTTAGCCACAAAAGATAAAGATGCAGAGTCGAAGCAGAAAGCCAATGACTATGCCGATGAACGCAGACACGCGCGCGAAAGTGATCTCACTGTGGGAGACCGTGTTCTCTTGCAACAACCGCGTCAGAACAAACTTACCACTAAATTCGCTGAGAAACGCTGTCATTGTTGAAAAGCTAGGTAGCTAAGTAACCATTGAGTCCGATCATGGCGCACGGTACAAACGCAATACAACGCATCTCAAGAAGTTCCTGGGAGAGGCAGAAACTGACACTGATCCAGAACCAGCTATGCCGGAGGAAATCATCGTAGAAGAGTCTGACCACGGAGATGAGATACCACCAACTGAGACTGGAAGACCAACTAGGGAACGCCGTCTTCCAGGATGCCTCAAAGAGTTTGTCCTGGACTGAGAGTTTAGAGTGAGAGACAGTAACAATATTTAGAGTTTATGTTGTTGTTCCGTTGAACAGACTTTCAACGTTAAGTAAGTTAGTAAGTAAGCTTAGACAAAGCCGTCAACCGTGTCGTGGGTTTAATTTGAGGTTTTTAAGAGTTAAAATTAGTGCATAATTTTAATATAGCCGCGTCACTGTACGTAAGAACAATCAGGATCAAAATGGTTAAACTTAAACATTGTGTCATAAAGACTCCTGGACTGGCATTAGGACTGACACAATTAGTTTGAGATAAAGTTTGGGTCGTATTTCTAGTTGGGAAAGTTTTACTCTAGGGGGAAAAGTTAATTTGAGTTTCTTGTTCACGTTGTGATGATTCTGGATAAGTTATACATCATTCATACAAGATTCATTCTAAAGAAAGGAAGGGATGTAGTGTATATAATCTGCGTTCCTCATTGCGGATTCCATGTTTTAGTAACAACCCTCTAGGGACGCGAGGAGAGAGAATAATAAATGCCCGAAAGCCGTCTAGATTTGATTCATGTTGTTTACTGGTCTAATCCGTGATCATCGAGGCCCAGAGTGGCGATAAACCCTAAATGATAACCCTAACCATACAACTAAAATTCAAATGGAAAATGAAAAAACTGCATTGGCCCCTACACAGCGTTAACATCACAAATTTACTTTGTGTGTGCCTATGGTAAGATGCATCCGGCCTCCAATCAGCTGTAATATCGTCTAACCACATCTGTGTTGCCATATAAAACGACAACCAACAGCTAAAGGTCCCGAATACGAGGTTGCGACTCACAATGTCCACGTGATGCTGACCACGTTTACCACGCCCAGTTTCTGCCAAAGATTATTTTTAATTGTGTTAAAATGGTGAACAAATATGCCTCGCTTTAGCTCTCCTTATAGTTTAGACAGCACCGAGCAACCGGTCACTATAGTAGTTATGAGGTTCCTACAGTACCTATACAGTACCGTACCAATTTCCCCGTAAAATAACAGGAAACATGTGTTCGGGCATGCCTGGTATCTACCAAATTGAATGTTATTTTGTTTTACGTGTACTTACATAAAAACATCCACCGCATCTCTTTATTAGTGATGGGGTGCCCTGTATGACTTACCACCGATTACGATTACATTAGCCAATAGATGGCGCTATGTTTGCTACATATTATACGACGCTGTATATCCAGAAAGACATGATACAAGATTGCGTGGCACAGCTTTGCTGTGGATCCTGAGACGCGCAGTTCCGGGGGATATGCGCACGCGACCGCGGGAATGTTTAAGTATGATGCGCTGTCCGCAGTGGAGACGTGCGCCAAATTCGAGGCCCGGCGCACGTCTCCACAGCGGTCAGCGGATGGTCTGTAGTTTTAGAAGATAACAATGAAGACTTTGTTCTAAATAAGAACTATCGGCGGCTAAATAAGAGCAATATACACACCTTTCAATTTTTTTGACTAGTCAGTCAAATGGCTTGTTGGGGGTCCATTATGCCGAGCTTCCAATTGAAATGGCCCATGAAATTGTCAAGTGGAATTGTGTTTTTCGGAACCCCAAAGAAAATGTCTCCCTCTTACATGCACACCCCCCTCCTTGATCAATCACGCATTCAGGCGTAAACAATAACAGAGATGAAATTGTACTGAGTTTGTGGCTCTTGACGCACGTGCATTGACGTACAAGACTGTTGAAAGCACAGGCACTTGGAACGTCTCAATAAAAATAAATATTCACAACATTTTTCACAATAATCCACCGCCTATGTGCAAAATAGGTGAACGTATGTGAAACATTTACGGTTAGTACTAACTGTCACAAATCCGTGACTAACTGACACCATTAAATTGGTAAAATGTTCCATGCACCTTGAGAAATTCTGAAAAATTACGAGGTTATCATCGCAGAACTCCTGACACCGCCCATCCTAATGTTACAAAGCTATATGTCAACAAACAGGCGTGTTGCGAAGTGCCTGCCTCCGATATCTATTTCGAGGCCCGCTAAGCCAAGCATAAAGCGCGCGGGCAAGATGTCACACACACAGCTACGTTCATTGGCTAAAACAATCGAGTAGCGGGGTCAGGGATTTTCGGAATTCTTTAATTTAAAAAAAAAACGGGTAAAAATGCCGAATTTTTCCACTTCGATGCAAAATGCATCGGCCGGGCCTTTCATTATTTACGAAAAGCAAACGGTATCGCTAAACACCTACACGCAGTAACTGGTCACGTCGTTGACGCCCCATTCATGCCCATCAACGAAGAAGGTGGGGCTTATTCTGATTACGGAGATGCGAAAATGCAACAGAAAAGACGTAGCGCAGTGTGCTAAACAGCGTGTTATTTTCGTTTTTGTGCCAAACGTTATCGTAGGAAACCGTTCTAGCCTAGCAGAATGCCCTAGTTCTTGAGATCGGCGATTCCGTACGTTGATGGGTCCCCACCTTTGAAATTATAACGGAGGGGTGCGGCGTACGATGTGGTTGGAAGACACAAAGTGTCAATCCTCGGCGCGCCTCGGCATCATGGCCGCATCACGTCCAGCAGCCTATGTGAAATGAATGCAATATTATCAGGAGTTTCATAATATAGTCTATGACACTCCTATATTATGACTATATTATGATACTCCTGATATTATATTTCAAAAGTAATACATTTAAAATGGAGAGCAAATATTCCATGCACTAGCTTTCTATGAAAAAAATGTCATATTGAAACATTCCGATTCCTCTATTCAATGATGATAGCGGACATCATGATGATAGCGGGATCATGATGATAGCTGACATCACACATGTAAAATTTACATTAACCATTAGACGACGGGTGCTACATGTGACACGTGACCACTATTAAATCACTTCTGGTTCATTACCCTGTTAGGTTAGAGGATGTGACGCGTCATCGGCCAACCAATCGGAGGGCCCGCAGCTCGTACACTAAAGCTGACGCGACGTTTTGTGGTTGCATTATTTAGGCTGGCTATCGTGTGTGGCAATGACATGCACATTGAGATGGGTGGATAGTTACTGGTAATTTAAAACGAATTCTTTCAATGTATGGCCCCCATTCGACTGTGCGACTGTTTTTCAGGAACAAATGTGGTGTCGGTTAGTAAATTCGCGATATTTTTTTAAAACGCCGGACAACATATGTCATAACTCTAATGGTGCACAGCTGAAGTACATGGCTACCTAGCTTTAATATTGCCACTCGGCCGAAAATGGTCAAAATACTATTTTTCAGCTCCTGAAATTCAATTCTTAAGTATAGGATCCTATGGAGCGCCGGATTGGCGCAAATACACTTTTCTACCGGTCAATATGGCGGCACCCGTCTCCGAACCCCCTGCCCGCGCCTGCCTTTACTGTCTGTACGGGGCGCATTGTATACAGTTGTTAACCCCCCTCCCCCCGCACACACGCTATCACGCTATATGGCCGATAAGAAAGTGTATTTACCTATCATATCTCGCGATCTATATGAGTTACGTTTCTATAATTCTACATGCGTGATGATACATGTCTTAGAAATAATCACTGTAAGTTTCGAATTAATTGACCAACGATTAATCTAATTAATTAGCAAATATGCACGGGCGGTAATGCCCATAGGCTATTATACGCATATCTCGCGAAGGAGTCGAGTTATAATTCTAGAATTCTACATGCATAATGATACATGTCTTAGCTATAATCACTGTAAGTGGAAATACACGCTTAACCTAATTAATTAGCAAATAAATTATTAATGCATGCACTAATTAATTAGATTAATCGTGGGTCAATTAACTCAAAACTCACAGTGATTATTTTTAAGACATGTATCATCACGCATGTAGAATTCTAGAAACGTAACTCATATAGATCGCGAGATATGATAAGTAAATACACTTTACTATCGGCTAGACCCGTACTATATGCCTGTATAAACCTATGGGCATTACCGCGCGTGAATAACAGCTAATTAATTAGGTTAATCGTGGGTCAATTAACTCGAAACTTACGGTGATTATTTCTAAGACATGTATCATTTTGCATGTTGAAGTCTAGAAACGTAACTTATATAGATTGCGAGATATGATAGGTAAATACACTTTTCTACCGGCTAAACCCGTACTATATGCCTGTATAAACCTATGGGCATTACCGCGCGTGAATAACAGCTAATTAATTAGATTAATCGTGGGGGAAATAAACTCGAAACTCACAGTGATTATTTCCAAGACATGTATCATCACGCATGTAGAATTCTAGAAACGTAACTCATATAGATCGCGAGATATGATAGGTAAATACACTTTTCTACCGTTTAAACCCGTACTATATGCCTGTATAAGCCTATGGGCATTACCGCCCGTGCATATTTGCTAAATAATTAGGTTAAGCGTGGGGCAATAAACTCGAAACTCACAGTGATTATTTCTAAAACATGTATCATCACGCATGTAGAATTATAGAAACGTAACTCATATAGATCGCGAGATATGATAGGTAAATACACTTTCCTATCGGCCATATAGCGTGATAGCGTGTGTGCGGGGGGAGGGGGGGGGTTAACAACTGTATACGATGCGCCCCATACAGACAGTAAAGGCAGGCGCGGGCAGGGGGTTCGGAGTCGGGTGCCGCCATATTAACCGGTAGAAAAGTGTATTTGCGCTGGAGGATTTAATAGTGGTCTGTTCTCATGTCATGAAGCGCTGTATATTCAGCAGCCATTATTAAATGAATACTTTACTCTAGAATTTGAGAGTATATTATGATAGTAGATTTATAAATAATAGCGCATACCTATAAATATCTATAATTACGCATTCACGTTTGTCATAAAACAACATTGAATTTGGAAATCTTCATTTTTGAGGTTGATCGCCGGGCAGACATTACTCCCAACCTCGACTCCGTTTCTGACTAACCCTAACCCTAACCCTAACCCTAACGATAACCCTAACCCTAACCCTAACGATAACCCTAACCCTAACCCTAACGATAACCCTAACCCTAACCTTAACCCTAATTAAATTTAATTAACACTAATACATTTAATTTTTTTTTAAACATCACCTCTCGCAGGTTAACGCGAGGCGCGATACCCGAGATTTCATATGGCCGGTGCAGGGAGTAATGTCTCCCTTGTGCAAAAATCTCATTAATTTTTGGGCGCTGACATGACACCCGCGACCGTGCTGCCACCTTGAAAAGGTTGCGCATTTGCCAAAACATTTTGCACGTTACAGACCGAGGGCTAATCACAAAAGTGCAATTATAATTATGTATACCTAAATGTTATTTAACCGAACGATATTCATTTTAGGACAAATTCATTCATATTATAACTGAAACTATATGTCGTTTATAAGATATTGCAATTCTTCTGCTCTTAAATTAATAAATAAGAAACACCCTCGGTCTGTAGGTTCTACACTGGAAAATCATTTTCCATAGGCGGCCATACTTACGAACAAAATCCCATAAATCAGCAGAAGTTTTTTTAGAAATAACAATGCCATCCTCTGAATCCAAGTTGCAAGTGACACCATATACGTTATTAACTAAAAAATTATTCCATAATAATTTTTCTTGTAAACATCATTTTGCCAGCAAACACTCGAAATGACCAATTTACAATGTGAATCTGCACAAAAAAGTAGGCTTTCTTTGAGGCCGCACCAGCAACGCACCTCGGACACGTTTACACTGTCGGATTCAGAAAAGATTCTAGTTTCTGAAATTAACAATTATAGCAGGTTTCAGGGGAGAGATAATGAATATAGAAATAAGTTGTGGATATAGAAATCAGTTAACCCTAACCCTAGCCCTAACCTTAACCCTAATCCTAACCCTAACCCTAACCCTAATTCCTTATCCCTAATTCTAAAATTAAACAAAATTAGCCAAAAATAATTAAAAATAAAATAAATAAAAGACAAAATTAGCCAATCAGAGCCGTCCCCTAGCGGTTCACTATCTCTCCCCTGTGCAAAATTCATTAACAATTGCAAAGAGTTCTAACCCTTTCTAATGAGAAATACAACATTCAAGCGCACGCATACACTCAAATACGATCTCATTCTGACCCTGTCCCAGCACTCATTGGTTGATTTGCCAGCGTGGTACCTGTAGACTCTGCTGTAGCCTGTGCCTGTAGCCGGCAGCCGAAGCGTTGCTTTGCGCTCCTTTTCAGTGGGTGCGCTGCCACTGGCGCCACCGTCGTTATAAGCAACGGTATAGCCGTCAGTTGTAAAACATTTTTTTTTAATATTTTTAATAAATATTGAACCATAAAACATTTTATGAAGCGTAATTTTAACCTAAATCAACTGAAAATAACCCTAGAGCCAAGACTCAAGTATTCCTTAAATAAATAACTGCAAATAATACATTTTAAATATAGAGTTACTAGCTTGCAATGCAAAATAAATGTATCTGCAATAATAAGCCAGTTCGTAGTTAGAGTCTGCGCATGCGCGAACCTTGCCACGAATTCTTCCGAGTCAGGTCATTTGTGACAAAATATTTCGTATTTCGACCGCACAGTACACATACGAATGCATCTGTGTCGTTGTAATGCTACAGTCTTCGCGTGTGCACGTACACGTGCGTGCGTGCGTGTGTGCGTGCGTGCGTACGTGGGTGTGCACGTGCACATGCGTGCGTGCGTGCATGTGCACGTACACGTGCGCGTGTGCGTGTGCACGTACACGTGCGCGCGTGTACGCGTACACGTGTGCGCGTGCGTGTGCACGTACACGTGCGCGCGTGCGTGTGCACGTACACGTGCGCGCGTGCGTGTGCACGTACACGTGCGTGTGTGCGTGTGCACGTACACGTGCGTGTGTGCGTGCTTGTGCACGTATACGTGCGTGCGTGCGTGCGTGCGTGTGCACGTACACAGAATACATGTACATAATATATTTACTGAACCGAGAGCGCACGCCGCACTCGAGATTTCATCGATTTTTGTCACAAATGACCCGGTGACCTGTGACGTCACACAACTCCTTGGCTAACTACAAACTGGCTTATTATAGGGGTTCCTGGCTGACGTGACAGTAAACATGTGAATTAGTCAGCAGACAGCGATCATGCGTAGCGCTGCATCAATCGCAGTAACTTTCGAAAACACTCAGCAAGGGCATGGGCTGATTCATGTTCGATAATATTCTGTGAAACTTAATTCTGTGAAAATTTCTGTGAACTGTTCAAGAGCATATAAACTATGTTATCTTATTTACCTTAAGCAGTTTATGTGCGTCATATGAGTTATATTACAATGTATCAATATAATTACCTTGCATTTTACAGCATTCCTTTCTAAAAACGTTAAAAAATGTTCATTTATAAGTTCAAAATTATAGAAAAAATCGCATCCCACTGGTTTTAGATAGCATGTGGATCATTTCTCGAAATGTGCGTTTGGCATTTCTCTCTTTCTTTCTCTCTCTCTCTCTCTCTCTCTCTCTCTCTCTCTCTCTCTCGCTCTCGCTCTCTCTCTTGCTCTTTCTCTCTCCCTCCTCTTACAATCTGTCCTATAGGGTCTTGTGTGATAACACAAATCAGAACTGTGACAAGAAGGAAGCCACTACAATATGGATCTGGCTGAGATTGTAGTGCATTGAAATTGATTCCTCATGATCAACTATCAACATGAGTGTCAACTAGTGACGTGACCAGTGAAGTGACATCTACGCTATTACTTTGGCGAACACTTTGACAGATTTAACGCAATGGCATGTCGTATCCATGATGAATATAACATGAACTAAAACATGGCAACACACTGTAGGCCTACGCGGATTTTGTATGGAACGAATATAGTGTCGGAATGCTGAATTTGGACTTAATGTAGGCGAACAAGCGCCGTATACGTATATGCATCCTATAATTTTTTTCTGCATTAACTCTTTGAAACGGCTTGTGTCATTTTTTCTGCCATTCTGTAAAGGATGTTTAATGACCGCATCTGGCGAATGAATGGTAGGCCCCCTATGTTCCAAATATTCAGAACAAACATAACAAATCAATACGCAGAGATTAAATGAAACACACCATTGATTTTATTGGCGGAAACCGTAATTCTGTCTTTAATCACGATATTTGAGAAATCACGTGAAAGGCTAGACGATCGCTTAAATATTATTACAATTTTCTAGTTTGTATATAAAAGAATGTGAAGTTGTGGACCATTATAACTGTAAGTTAATTAATGAATGAGGGTCGAACATCACAACAATATTGATATATTATTATAGTATGATGTCAATATGAGATAGCGAGTGATAGATGTGAGTTTCCTCACATAACGACACTAAAATTCACTTGCTAGATAATTAGATGTTTCACTTTTTGAAGTTTGTGATAACACAATTATGTCAACGCAAATGAAGAAAGCTACACAATTTTCATCTTAGGCGTTGCTTTCCGTTTCGTTAATCACCGTATGGTCGTCGACGGCGTTGCCTAGAAACGCGCCATCAGCGGCGTGCCTGCTAGCCGTCACTGCGCCATCTAGCGACGCATCGTTGCTCTCTTTTTGAGACTAGCTTGAGCGTTATTGTCTGCACCCTCACTGCTGTAGCTTTCTGGTACACATATCTTGTCGAAGTCTACGAACATGTCAATCTTCTTCATTATTTTTACCGGGCTGGTATTGTGAGCGACGTTACTCCTTCCGGTAGTTGTCGCCTCACTTCATCCAGTTAACGGGGGCTTGTTAATCGCTGTTGTTCTGGCGACGGGATTTTCGTAACTATTTTCTGCTGTACTGTTTCCACTACCAGATCCATTGTTAACGGTACTGCTATCAGAGTTGCCCTTCTCTGGTCCGGTGTCTCTAGGCCCGGCATTTGGCTCTGCGTCTGCTATTTGTGTTGTATCTGTATCTTCATTAACAGCTATACTATTATCGGTGCTACGGCTGCTGCGCGTGTAATAGTCGCGACCACTTCTCTCTGTCTCTACTATTGATGTTGTCGCTATTGTTGGTATTGTCTCTTCTTCTGGTGTTGTCGCTTCTTCTGGTGTTGTCTCTACTTCTGGTGGTGTCTTAACTTCTCGTGTTGTCTTAACTTCTGGTGTTTTCTCTACTTCTGGTGTTGTCTCTACTTCTGGTGTTGTCTCTACTTCTGGTGTTGTCTCTACATCTGGTGTTGGCTCTACTTCTGGTGTTGTCTTGACTTCTGGTGTTGTCTCTACTTCTGGTGTTGTCTTAACTTCTGGTGTTGGCTCTACTTCTGGTGGTGTCTTAACTATTGGAATTGTCGCTATTGTTGGTGTTGTCTCTATTGTTGGTGTTATCTCTATTGTTGGCGTTGTCTCTGGTGATGATGTTGTATCTAGTGTTAGTGTGATTTTTGCTTTTGCTGTTACTTCTACTGTGGGTGTTGCTTCTACAATTAATGTTGTCTCTACTTCTGATGATGTCTCTACTGTTGATGTTGCATCTAATATTGGTATGGTCTTTGCTGTTGATGTTGTACCTAGTGTTGATGTGTTCTTTGTCATTGCTCCTGTCTCTGCCCTGTCTTTATTGTTGGCGTTGTTTCTACTTCTGGTGTTGTCTCTACTGTCGGTGTTGTATCCAGCTTTTGTGTGGTCTCTGCTACTAGTGTATCCTCTGCTGTTGGTGTGTTACTAGGTTCTTCATTAACTCCGTTATTATTGATGTTCCTGCGTTTAACTTCACTCGTGTGAGGTTTAATTTCATCAGGTACGCCGACAACGTCATTCTTTGTTATCGCTGACCTTTCTGTTTCTTCATTACCTCTCTCTTCAAACACGACCGTGTTGTCTTTATCCACAATGTCTAAAGAAATTGACTTTGCTCCATCAGCGGTCATCTTTATTTCTGTATTTGGACTCGCCACCGTGTCGCTGTGTGTTTTATGCGACACCTTTGCTATAGTACCTAGGGTTCCGTCAAGTATTACCTCCTCACCTGTGTAGAAATAAGCTATATCAGTCACGACTGTATTTAGGTAATTGTGGGCGTGGTTACATACTTTTAATATTGTCTACATTACATTTATTATGTTGTATACTGTAAAGACGTGTGCTATTTGATAATACTATTCATTTAATAATTCCTAACAACTTAAAACAATATTGTATGACATTTATTAACACATCGAACAATAGAGTAACAATCGCAGGCAAGCGACAGCGTTTTGCCAAGCCACTATAAGTCTTACTGCCGAAAAACTTAACACTTACCACGGATGAATGATTACTTAATATACTGCTAATAATACCAACCTGTGGTAAAGACGATCGTAGCTTTTTCGGCAGATACCAGACATGGTAGTCCATATTCCCGTGCTACCACTGCTCCTGTAAACGTACACGAAATTCGACTTGTAGGCAAATGAGTTAAATGTCTCGCTTAATTAAATTTATTGGGCCGTTCATATTAGTGCTTCTCTTATATATTACACAGGTGTGGTAAAATATTAGGAATCGCGTTGTATTGTATGACTCGCCTTAATCCCAACACATGGGAATTCATACGAAATAAATTGCTATTAAAAAAACTGCGCCCACCATGTGAAAGCAGTCCACCTAGTTCCGTGCACAAGCCGGAGATGAGCGGAAAGTAAGGAGACCAACCGATGTCCGTGTACGGTACGATTAATATCTCGCCGTGCTTAGGAACAAAAAATGTCCAAATCATAATACAAATACTAATAGGCCTACTACTCCTAATACTAATACTAATAGGCCTACTACTACTAATACTAATACTACTAATAATAATAACAATAATAATAATATCAGCAATATTATTAATTACAAATCATTAACTATAATTATTAACACAAAAATGGAAACCGTCTCACTCAATATCGACTATGACATATATGTGGTGTTTTTAAACATGATATTTACTCAGTCGCGTGCAATAATGACACGATAGATAAATATGGGTAATTCATATATTAATTCATGAGTGCGACTGGACTATAGAGGGTATACCTGAATGCTGGCAGCATCCTCTAATGATTTCACGACGCGACATTTCGCCCTCACGACGCCGTGGCTTACTGGCATGCCTACGGGATGTAAAATACGGGTTTATATACCGTCACAAGTATAGGCCTACACGTTAAATTTTACAGCATCTGATTTTTGGACGGATTCTAGGGCATTGTAATACAAATATTTAATATTAAGTAAACAGTATACAGATAATGAAAAATAACACAGATAATAAGCAATCACGAGCACGAAGCCACCGTGTAGCATGCATGAATCAAGATTACTAATCAAAATATTAACCTATTACCATAACGTGTTTGGCAAATTTACTTCAAGTTAATTAAGATTAGTGCATCACGTGATAAATCGTTGAAATCTCATTGGATAACGTCGCAGGTACTATGAAGCAATAGTGCCCGCCTGAGCGGGCACTATTGCTTGCGCGACGCATTGTTATTATAACGCATTGTGTTCACGTCACGAATCTCCTGCGTCTGGGCGCCACGCAAGAGTTTCGAATTAATGGCGATTGTGTTTGTGTCGAGCGTTTTGTTACATCGAATGCATCGGCAAATTAGGGAGATATATATATATATATATATATGCGAACCTGAGAGTTTCACTGTGATTAATGCATCCTCTTCATTAAACTCGTCCTCGATCTGTAAACATGTAATTTTGCATGCATGGCCAGCATCATTGAGTGACGTTCTCACAATTTACATCACATTCTTCTATGTTAAGAGTTTATGACCTCCCGTCATAGAAATGATGCAGCTTCCGTTAAACTCATAAAGTAAAAATAAGTACAACCCATGCATGGTTATCTGCAAATTTGTAGGCTACACGTTACATAGGATTTACATAAGATAGCGTCACTACAAATCCTAGCAACCCATATTCCTTCATGTATTTTCTTAATAAGGATGATACAGCAAAAACCCGCGTATAAGAACCTATAGTGATTAAGAACCTGTTAGCCTAAAATTTAAATTTTTAAAACAGGTTCGTAGTTGATAAAATTCAGTTAACACTTGAAAATTCATAAATCAACTAAAACAAAAATGAAATAGGATAACCTAGAATAAGGTTTGTATTTGTCTAGATTACAGTCATTTAGACATTATGCATATTTTAGGCATTATGCATTTATGCATATTTTATATAAACAATGAACCGCACCAATATTCTACCAGCAACAAGCACCATTTTTTCTTAAGAAAATAAGAACCTATTTAAGAACCTAAATAGCCTAATTTCCCAGTAAACACCAATTATATAAGGATCTTTTTAGGCTAACTAATGGTTATTATACGCGGGTTTTTACTGTATTTGATTGCAATATCATGCGAATATACGGAATCCATCACTACGGTGATTGATAATTATAGTCGATTTCATATATTATGCTATTTGATAAGATACATCTTACTGGTTCAGGTAAGCCACCGCTGACCATTGGAAACTGCATAGCCATCAATGTCGGCATCAGCTTTCTCCTACGCATTGCCCTGCAGTAAAAGTAGATATTATTTAACAGCTAAGATGTGCACCTTATGCTCGTTTACATACGTTTCACATGTAAACAATGTCGATTCGGCTAATAATATTGCATTTGCTCTAAGCATATTCAGTATGAAAGAAACAAGATGCAAATCACGTTACTTGTTGATGAGTTTGGCCGACCGAGTCGCGATCAGCTTGCGAATCTCGCTGTGCGTGAAGAAGAAGATCAGCTCTCTGTCAGGTAGACGACCCTAGCAAAATGAACACCCTTTACTCGTCTCAAGCGTTACACATGACGTCGGGAACTATCATCGCGAAAACCTGCGCTGCAAATAACAACTTAGATCCGCACTAATTTTATATCATTAATATTATCGTCGTTTCATCGGTGGCCGGTCACGCTCACATCCTCGAACTCTTATAACTTATAATACTTATTATAATAATTATATAATATAATAATTATTATATATATATATATATATATATATATATATATATATATGGATAGATAACCACTAACTCCAACACCGTCAACACCATCAAAAATCAAATACCAGCTAAACTACAGAGAGCCAACCTAGAAACCAATAAAGGGAAAACAGAATATCACGTTCTATTTAGAATATCACGGTACCTAATCAGAAAAAACGGCCCTGATGATTGGAAAATGTGCAAATATTTTTGATCGAAAATTAACACAGAAAGATCCTAGCTACCGACGTTTTCAACCAACTGAAAAATATTCTCTTATATAGCTACATATCTCTGGAAATTAAACTTGGTATTTTTAAAGCTTTCGTCTCCAGGGTCTTTCTTTATAACAGTGAGCTATGGGTGCTCACGGCACATCTGGAGAACAGAGTCGATGTCATCCAAAGACGTTTCCTGCGGAAGATTCTACATATAAAATTACTGGACAAGGTCAGAAATGAGATACTCTATAAGAAGATCCACACCATCCCATGGAGCGCTACCATTAAAATTAGGAGACTCCGATGGCTGGGCCATGCGATGAAACTGCCACCAACAGCTCCAGCTCAGAAAGCAATGGCTGAGTATTTTCGACCTTTGCGAAGGGATCCCGGACGATCAAAAACAACCTGGTTCGATGTGGTGAAGGAAGATCTTGAGAGACTAAATTTCCCTATTAGTGGTGACGTGTGGAACAACGTACGTCTACTGGCAAATGATCGTGAGCTCTGGAGGCTAGGAGTAGTGGGCGCAATGACTGCTATGGTCGGAAAGCGTTCGCAGTAGTATATATATATATAATATTATACTTATTATAATAACTTAACTCTTAATAATTATAACTCTTATAATAATAACTTTTATTATAGTTTAAAGATCATTTTCTAGTTTGCATCTACCTGGCGCAAATCTTTCTTAGGCTTAAAAACGCGTTGCAAGAGTTAATTATATGACATATTTACTTCCTGTTCGAGCAGCTCAGCCAATCTGCGATAGCCTTGTCTCATGTTGTCCGTGCCTTTGATGGCAGTGCCCTTTGTCGCTTCTCTGTAACTGACAGCTTGTCTAGCCCTCGGCAGTAGGAAGTGAATTATTTTCCTTAAATTGAAAAGCAATGCACTTTTGTAAATGTGAAGTTGGTTGTCATGCCATGGCTGGCGTGACATATGAAACGTTGAACGTGATGCCCTGGAAAGAATTATTTACGAAATAAAATCCGTCGAACCTCTGGATGAAACCAAGCGGTGTTTTTATATTCACAAGTGCTTCTTCTTCGGTCATGTACTTCTTTGTTTCTGTCAGCTGGCTCGGAGATTTTGTCATTTCCTTTAATAGAACGAGTAGAATAAGTGTTAGTAGAACATTAGTACAATACGTTAGACAATTATAATGCACAGTATGTTAACTTTCGCACGCTTGCGCCGACCGCACGCACGCCCGTATACACACGCACACGAATGTTGCTCGTTTTATCTACTAAGGCAAATATAATGTCAATACATTACGTATTGATGCGAAAGTCATATGTCTATACATCATCGATATACCTGTATTGTCTTAACGACTTGTTCTGGCTCCATTCTCCATGGCTTTTCCATAAGTTCAGCCTAAAGAAATCACTATTTTGACGACATCTTAAAATATTGTATAACACATAACGACATATACCAATAATTAAATTTAGTGGATTGATGATTAGTAGATTTCTATTAAAATTAGGCAAACACAAATAAACAGGTATGAGAAGCATGGTCCTACTAATTTCTTATATGTTCGTTTGGTTATCGTTTTACGTTTAAGAAAATAATTATCCTTGTAATAGATTCTGAAATACTACATTCGACTCTTTATATTAATAAATGCACTGGAATGTGTAGTACAATATGAAAGTTAGTCCGACACGAAAATCTATCAGTCAAATAATTCCTTACCTCTCTCACACATCTGTGTCCGTGCGCATTCATAAACTGGTCAAACATCTGCTTGAGTTCGCCACTAGCATCTGATCGGAGCCACTGCACAGCTGTCTCAGGCATCAGTGAGTGGAAGAAGGGGGCTCTCCCGTTGTTAATTACAGCCCGCGCCATGCTGCGGAGAGCGGAAGGAACGTCGGCGCTGAGCACATCCGGGCACGTCGACAGCAGCATGGCGACGTCCGACATTGAGCTGCTGGACACGTCTGGTAAATATGCACCCCACAGTCAGTTGTAGAAAACATGACGTCACTTATCGATAACACGATAACGCGATGTCGTTTGCCGAAAACCGAATTAGATAACATGTCATCCAATGACACCATGATGTCATCTATTGAAGCTATGATGCCAGCTATATCGAGAATAGGGAAAACATGGCATTTATTCATGTTAAATAATACTGGGAAAACTTAGTCAGTTTTATTCTTCGCGTCCTGGTGATCCCGTTATTTGCAGTAGCAATACAGCAAGGTTACGGAATGATGTATATACGATAGAGTGGTCCAACGTTACTCTCTACCGTCGTACTTGAAGCGAGCTTATAATTCGAATAGCCGAATTCGATGATGATAGATCAATCGAGACAAGTTCAATTAACGATAATCGTCATAATATAAGTTCATTAACGTAGTTTTATTGTCAGAGATCTATTCGAACCGTCTATGCGCTTACTGGACGAGTCTCGCTCGAGGACCATTCGCATGATGTTCGACCACATAGCAGACGTACCGGAAGTCCTTATATGGTAGTTCCATGCCTGACATATAAATAGTTTACATAGTGGAGCGGTTAAAAGTGTTTTTAGGCATATCGTTCAGTTGGCGATACAAGCATGAAAATTGTCATGAAAATTGTCACTTGACAAGAAAACGGTCCTAGCCACTTGAAATTTCAAAATGGCGGCCATTTTCCAGGATGACCGCCATCAGAATCTCCAAATTATACTTTTTCTAATAGAAATTGATTAAGGAGGTTTTGGTGTCGTTTCCATGCTGAAGCCAATGGTGTAAAAATAATCCACCTAAAATTCCAACATAACGTCCATTTTCCAAGATAGCCGCCAACCATTGTGCTAATTGCCCAATGCGCCATTGCGCCACGCCCAGCCATTGCGCAATTGCCTAACCGGGATGGCGGTGTTTGCAAAGACACGAAAGCAACAACTCATTGACATACTTCATGAGAATGGCATTAGCATCTCCTACGGCAGAGTGTTGGAGGTTTCTGCATTGCTAAGGGAATCCGTGGTATGTGGTAGATGGGGTTGTACGTGTGCCCACCCATTCTGCAAAAGGGACTTTTCACTACCCCTGTATAAGGTAGTCTATTTCTACCCATGATCGTAATAGTGGTTACGTGTGAGTGTGTGTATTACATCCTCGCTAGCGTCTATTTAAATGCAGATAATAAAGAACATAACAAACTATGATGTACGTATTCAGTTATCTCTTTAATTGTACAGACTTAACTATGCATCCGCCTATATCAGGACGAATGCGTACAGTCGAGGTGCGCGAGTAACATCACCAAACTTACGAGGTTATAGCTGAATGTAGCCGGCTTTGACCAATCTCGTATCTATTGCAATCTCTATCTCTGACTCTCTCTCCGATCTCCTCTCTCTAGTCGAACACGCGGTTATATACTCACATAGGTAGACACGCCTACCTATTGTTTATGGCCAGTTCGTACTACGTTACTGTCTGTAATTGGCTAATTCTACCACTGTCTAGTTTAGCGTTATAACTTTACACAGCTGGCTTATATGCCAAAATAGAACAATAGCTTATTGCTGTATATTTACTTCTCCGTCTTTCGACGGTATTACACCTGCTATGGACAACATTGATTGACCATAATCCCACAGCAACAACGGCAAATACATCCTTTCATAGTACAAGTATTTCCATGTTCCAACATCCAAGCTCCGATAATGAAGGCGAGATAAGGCCATCACTCCAACTTCAAAACAACAGAGGAAAGAAAGTTTCTGAGATTCCTGAATCCTTCTCAACATCCGATCAGCTTTCTTCAATAAGGAAAACCTAGAGCCCCGCCCTGTAGCCAACCTACCTTTGCCAGACCCCATCGTATTCAGCAGAAATTTCACACCCCCGAGTATGAGTGGTTGGAGAAGGTCAGCCTAACCCAAGAAGTAGGCGCTTCTGCTAGCATAACATGGTCAGCCCACCATGCATCCCAAAGAAGGAGCCAAGGTTTTGACGTTAGCATTACATCACTGCTTTCCCTCCTCCGAGACCAGGCCCATTCTGTTGCGACAATAAAGCATGTCATAGATAAAGTTAGGGATACAGTGGCATTCCTAAATCCAGGACAAACACCAATAATAACTGCTAACCAGCCACTATATGCCCTTGCTAAGCAGATCCAATGGCACTGGCCGGAGCATTATGGAGAAGACAAGTTCGTGATCATGTTTGGTGGTCTACATGTTGAAATGTATCGGAACGCTACTCAACAACAGCTGATGGACTAGTGCCCTTGTTGCGGCTGGTGTAGCCTCGCCTGGTACTGCAGATTCGTTTCTGTCATCATCAAGTGTATACAGAACACGCCGTTCACATCAGATTACAGCATGCGGTTTGTACGAGCTCATGAAAGATGTATACAACGCCTACAGGGAAGAGACACCTGACAACAATACTATCAGTTTTGACAGCTGGTGCACGGAACAGAAGAGTATACAATTCAAGTTCTGGTTTCTCATTTATAAAATAGAGCTGACCATTCTCATTTTGATCCGATTATTTCGAGAAGATAACTTCAGACTGTACTGTAAATCACTGTATAAACTAATACCATACTTATTTGCTAACAATGACGTTAACTATGTTCGATGGCTTCCAATCCACTTTCGGGACATGATGTGCATTAAGGAGCAACATCCAGAAGTGGCTAGAAAGTTTCACAAAAAAACTTTGTGGTTCACAAGTCAGACAGATTTCTCTGCAGTCGCAATTAATCAAGCTCATGAACAAAACAATGTTGTCATCAAATGTGATGAGGGAGCAGTCGGCCTGACGGAGGACCCATTAGCACTGAGAAGATGGAAGGTGGCAGGTCCAGTAGAGGTGAGCCGTCTGGTTGCAATCTATGAAGCTGTGTCAGGAGCGTAAGATGTGAAGAAAGGTAATCGTCACCACGAACAAACAGAGGCTGCTCAAAAAACATTTGTTGAGAATGTGAAACGACTCACATTGGTGATGCTGGAAATACGCAACCCTTTCACGGAAGAATCAGACGATCTGCTTGTTTTGGACACAAAGGACATTGCTGACTCCAGTGCAGCTGAGCTGATAGCAGTACATCACCAACGAAGCAAATAGCAGTTCAGGTCATTCATGACAGATCTACAGAGCAGCGACGGTCAGTGCTCTTTCTACAAGCCTATCAAGAAGATATCACAGATTGCTTCAAGCATAAACCAGCTGTCAGCGGAACAAACTCCAAGATAAATGAACTAAAGGATGGCTACCGACTATTTTCTCGACTATTCATCTCCTGCCAGAACAGGCAGTGTGACTTGCAAGAATTCTTTATGCATGAGAACCAATTAGTTCCCGCCTCTCTCAGTGATAGAGGGAAACTCCGCCCGTGTACCAAATCGCAGCTGTTTGATATACTACAAGCCAAAGTGACATTGCCCGAGAAAAAGCCAGAATCAGATGTTCTAATAGTGGATGGATCAGCCATGGTGAATACACTGCCGCCACGTTTACCCAAGACGTTTGACGAATGTGCAAGAAATGACATACTGCCGAGAATAGAGACCTACAGCAATACATACAAGAGGACGGACATTGTGTTCGATGTTTACTGGCAGTCCAGTCTGAAGTCTGAAGCAAGGTCTAAACGGGGAAAAGCAATCAGAAGGAGAGTAGCAACACGAGTATTTGTGACGAGGCCGACACGCGTATTTTCCTACATGCCCGGCACGCAGTAAATGAGGGACACAAATCCATGGTGATCGAATCCAATGACACAGACATTGTAGTTATAGCCACTTCTGTTATGCCCTCTTTGATGCAACTTGGCCTTGAGAAAAGGGGGGTGACTTTCGGCAAAGAGGAGAAGACGATATTGATTCCAATACAAGAGG
The DNA here is from genome assembly GCF_000485595.1 of Priapulus caudatus. Taxonomy (NCBI): domain Eukaryota; kingdom Metazoa; phylum Priapulida; class Priapulimorpha; order Priapulimorphida; family Priapulidae; genus Priapulus; species Priapulus caudatus. The sequence continues at coordinate 100,469 of NW_014577240.1, forward strand.
TGGTTTCGGCCATAGGACCAGAGAAAACACGTGGTATCCTCTTCTACCATGCCTTCAGTGGCTGTGATATTGTCTCAGCTTTCCATGGCAAAGCAAAGAAGTCTGCCTGGAAAACAGACTGTGTGACGAGGTATCGAGCACATTTGCGAAACTCAGCCAATGCCCCTCTGCGGTGGAGGATAGTGACCTGCAAGCTCTGGAGAAATTTGTGGTGCTAATGTATGACAGGTCCAGCGATGTCACAACTGTAAACGAGGCAAGGCTTGATCTATTTGCCAAAAAGCAAAGACCATATATATATGACTCGATACCACCAACTCAAGCAGCACTCAAAGAGCATGCCAAACGTGCTTCTTATGAGGCCGGACACGTGTGGGGACAGGCATTGATGTGACAGCCACAACTGCCTAGCCCATCAGACTGGGGATGGATCAAACAGGACGAGTGGAAAATCTTCTGGACACCTCTTGCACCTATTGCGGAGAATTGTCGGGAGTTGACCAAATGTGGGTGCACCAAGGCATGTTCTGGAAAGTGCAAGTGCTACAGCTATGAGCTCAGTTGCACATGTCTATGCAGTTGCCCCTGCCAGGCCTAGAATGGCACAATGTAACGGATATCAGAAAGGACACTTTACTGCATCACATGCATGAAGGCAGGGGATAGGGATCAGAGGTTTTATTACATTACAAAGATACATATTTCGAAGAAGCCTATACAGATTTTCCTTGTTGACTTAGGGTCAAGCGATTTACCTGACCTCTTTATTAACCGTTTGGACAGCTTGATAAACATTAATTAACCAAATAGCACAGTAAGAGTCTCTACAAACTGCTAAGTATACTCATTTATAGACTTAATAAAATATACAAAAGATGAGAACTTTAACTACCAAGTGGCGTGGTTTATTTTGGAAACTTGAGCGGTTTGGCGGCTATCATGTAAAATGGACGTTATGTTGGAATTTTAGGTGGATTATTTTTACACCATTAGCTTCAGCATGGTCTAAAACATAAGAAACGTCACCAAAACCTCCTTAATCGGAAAACCCAATCAATTTCTATTAGAAAAGGTATAATTTAGAGATTCTGATGGCGGCCATCTTGGAAAATGGCCGCCATTTTGAAATTTTAAGTGGCTAAAACCGTTTTCTTGTCAAGTGACCCATAGAGACTGCTCATGACAATTTGCATGCTTGTATCACCAACTGAACGATTACATCACATTAACTGCTCCACTAACATTCGTATACAATTTATACGTACACCAATGCAATGAGATTACAACCGTGGATATTACTTGTATCTTAAATCACCTCGAAACGTGTGAGCAAGGGCATAACACTACTCTAATTTTAATAGCACCATCGCTCCAACTATTGCTACTTATCTTCTCTAAGCTAAGCTAAAAAAAACAATAAATTCACCTAATAGGAGTCGCATGAAGCGAGAACATGGAATGACACGATAATCCATTTATTACTTACAAGAATTACGCGGTATGGTTTTGCACTTACGACAAATGCAGGGTGAAAGCCCTTCTCAAGTTCATTGAACATCCTGTTCACGTCCGTATGGGTGACGTCTATGCGCATGTTGGACATTTCCATTTTCGCGCGTTCAACAATGTTCTTCGCACGGAGTGGGTCCTGTGAATTAACATGATGCTTAATCGTTACGCAGCGAATTTAAGCTAAACTGTTACATCATGGCTAGCATGGCGAATCATGGATAGCTATGGCTAGCATGGCGAATCATGGATAGCTATGGCTAGCCATGGTTTACATAGTTAAACATATTATTAATATAAAACGGTGCCTCATTATCACGCCGGGAATCAATAAGGCATGGTTTTAGCTCGAGCAATGACGATTAGTTTGAAATTCATAAACTTATATATATTATTATAACTGGAGAAAATCAACGTTGGTTATTTATTATGTAGAAATTTTACGCTGTTACAATTACTTACTCTGTACGCTCGCAATTTACCAAGAATCTTCTTGTAAAATGGTACGTAAGTCATGTGATAGCGCTGTCGAATTATAGGCAAATATTTACGGCCAAATGACCGTCCAAACATCATGGTGTCAGCGAATGCACATGATTTCTCGGTGTCTAATCCAACCGTGTACTCGTTCATGTTATAAAGGCCCTGCAGTGTAATTGAAACAGATCAATTAGACGCACGTTGGAATTCATGTTCATCGTGTTCTATGCATGTTTGTAAGTCTTAATTGTGTTGAGACAAAACGCTCTCTAATTGGCTAAGTCGCTACTGAGAACTGTGTGACCTAAAACGAAAATGACTTATTAATACACAGATAAACCTTCCACTGTTTTATAACTAGTTATAATCAAGTTTCCTAATGGTGAATGTTCACTCGAATTACATGAAAATCGTTTAGAAATATAAGTTGGAATTTCGCGTGTAGTTTTTATTCTGATTAGACCGTTGGATGCTTGGCAAAGTGAATGATTGGGCTTGCTTCTCGCGCTTCTAACACACGGCCAGATCCATGACGATAGACGCTGTACAATACACAGCATGAGGACTTACGTTTAGCATATTGAGCATGAAGTGACCACTGAAGCAGGCACCTACTTGCGTCATCGTGAAGGACGCCTGGCGGTATAGGCAAAAATATTCCTGGTGCATTAACTGAAATATAAATAAAACTTGAAATGGCGGCCATTTTAAATTTAGGCTAATTAGCCAGTTTCCCATGGTCTGATTTTGGCTGATTTTGCATATGAAGTTTAGCAAGGTGTAATCAACAAATTCCAACAATAAAGCCTTCTGTTGCAATTTGTTCCAAGTAGGCCAAACATTTTCATATATTGACTGGACTAATTACCACCTATGATTAAATCAACAGACGCACGATTAGAATAGAGGGATGGGTTTTACATGTACAAGACTTGTCAGAGCTTGTAGAAAGTGGTCCGCTGTGAGGGGGGTCATTGCTTGAGGCATCATTTCTCTGCAAGGACAAAATATTATGACGGTGTGTAACTGATATAGGCACACATATCCTACATATGAAAAGCTAACCTAGTGATTAGTATCCAGAACAACTATTAAATGCCAACAGAAAAAAGTGTGTAAAGATGTGTGTGTGTGTGTGTGTGTGTGTGTGTGTGTGTGTGTGTGTATGTGTGTGTGTGATTGCATTGAATCGTACTGTGTGGATATAACCATACCCAGCATTAGCCGTTGTAAACAAATCTTGGTCGGCGATGACAGGGCCATCTTGCTCATGCATGAGTTCGTAATCGGACTCAATATTGAGGAAGGTGATTGGTCTTGCCTGAAGAAGGTAGATCTGACCATCTTTCACAGCGAATTCTATGTCTCGCGGATCAGAGAACGAATGTTCTACCTAGTGAGAAAAAGTCCAAGATATGATGAAGGTTAAAGACGTTTAACTCGGCTGGGAGGCTACACGTCAATACATCGTCATGCGTAGGTTATGTCATACGTGAGCGTGTCTTTGAGCAAGCGTGTGCTCTGGTTACCAGTCGTTGTGATTTTTTTAACATGCGTGCATATGAACAAATTCGTCACTGTAGGGTTCTTACCAGTATACCAATCCTTCCAAGTTCTATAGCAATTATATCAGTTAGACAGCATTCGTTGCTATATGCCGTCTCAATTTCTTTCACTCCCCCAGCCTCTGCAATATTAAACGTTGATATATATATATATATATATTAACAGCGTTAGTGTGGTAACCTATTGGTGCACATGTATATATGGCAGTCGCATTCGGATCTGTTCCCCATCGTTTGTCCGTCAGAGCTCCCAAGATTAGAACCTAGAGTATACGACCCATATATTTTATTATCTGTAATACACCTACGACTGTCAACGACCATCTGCGTCTTTTTGCTTCCCAGGACCTTGTCCTTAATGCTTAGCTTATCGTAGAAACTTCTCTGCAGGTAGATTGTGTCTGGCTCCGTCACTCCGGACACAACCGCCTGTAGAAGAGAATGTGAAGTATAAGGAAACAATGCTAGACGTCTGTGAAGTATTTTCGTCGTAATGAGATTACTAACAGATTATTAACTTATTTTCGGTTACGATTATAGTAAAATTCATGTACCGTGATGGGTTTGCTAGGACCAACGGGAACAATTTATGACGCCGACAAGGCCGAAGCTACTGTCCCCTAAACAACGGACACGAATAGGAACATGGTATCTACGTACTATGTATCAAACTGGTAAAGTTTATCAAGTTGCGAGAGAAATTAAGAGACTGGGTCTTGCGATCCTAGGGGTCAGTGAATCTAGATGGAACGGGACTGGAAAGATTCAGTTGGTAACTGGAGAAACGGTACTCCACTCTGGCACAACAGGCGATGGCGCACCACACGAGAACGGAGTTGCAATGCTATTGAGCAAGCAAGCCGTAAAGAGTTTAGTGGGAGCCGATATCTGATCGTATAATTACCGCTAGGTTTGAGTCTAGATGTCAAAACCCCACCATCCAAGTCTATGCTCCAACAAACGATGCCGACGAGGATGAGAAATAAGAGTTTTATTATCAACTACACTCCACCTTTAACAATGCGAAAAAAGAGATCTCACCTTGGTTATGGGCGATCTGAACGCCAAGGTAGGTCCAGACAACAGAGACAGAGAACTAACTATGGGAGCGCACGGGGAAGGTACCATCAACAAGAACGGAGAGCTATTCTGTGATTTCTGTGCATCAAATGGACTTGTAATTGGCGGGACTCTTATCAAGCACAAAAAGTCACACAAGCTCATATGGGAATCCCCAGATGAAGTGACAGAAAACCAAATCGATCACGTGGCCATCAGCAAAAGGTTGAGAAGCGCACTGCAGGATACGAGAGTGAAACGTAGTGCAGATGTAGAGTCGGATCACCACCTAGACATCTCTGAGATCAGGATGAAGCTGCAAGTTGTAAAGAAACCTAGATCTACAAGGACGAAGTATTGTACGGCCAAACTGAGAGACCAACGAGTAAAGAATGACTTTGTAATAGCATTGGCTAATAAATACGAAACGTTGTACAATGCCGATGCCAGTGGCAACACCGACCTCGAATTGGAGGAAGACTGGAGACGAATCAAGGAGATGTACACCACTACCTGCGAGGAAGTGCTAGGCAAGGTTAAACAAGGAAAGAAGGAATGGATGAGCAAAGAAACCTGG
>NW_014577240.1:110658-119211 GCF_000485595.1 Priapulus caudatus
ACATTGGAAGTGACGTTTGCAGTGGAACTGGACAGCCATCGTCATTTCTGAAGACAAGATACAAGTTTAAAATATCAAAACAATAACCGCGCTGTATTGTGTTTAAACGTGTATACTTTGTATCAGAGCCAAATGTATATCTTCACATATTATATCGCTCAATGGAAAACTCCGTGACTTATTACAAACACGCTATAGTCGGGTAAAGCAGTAATTCCTTGGCATATAGTATTGTAGATAAATTCGAGATGTAACGATTCGATAACTGTAGATAGATAGAGGTTTCAAGATATAATATTCTAAACAACGTCATGTCTATCGGCACAATAATTTGGATAAATATCTAACTCTACAACCGTTACGCTGCGTTACTTTGCGTTACGTTTCCTCACGTTACGTTATGTAGGCACACGCACGAGAAATGTCACTTACGTTTTTGTTGCGTCTTGAGTTATCTTTTACAAACACAACACACCACAAACAACATGAATACTTTCATGTGCATTTACTTAGCATGCATTTATACGAATGAACGTTGTTATTCATTTTGTCATTTATAACTTTGCATAGCAATCGTCAAAAATTAGTACATAATAATGTAAATTCCCAAACCTGTATAGGTACTCAGTAACACCCCAGCCCTTGATTCCTTTCATCGTTACATTGGTAAATTGCTCGTGTATCCTGGAGTTCCATTGCTCTCCTACATAGAGAATCTGCTCCTGGTTCTTCTCTACCGTAATGTGGCAGTCAAGATGGCCTAAAACCAAACGACAAATATCGCTTGAACGTGTCATGATGGTAATTATCTTGGCTTTGTTGAGTTATGTTTAAGAGTATGTAGTATCATTAGCGTGCTATATATTCGCGTGCGCAATAGCACGCAGATGCGCAGGTATTTGCCAGTGTTGTAGGCCTCGATGCCGGTTTCTTTGGTCTCGGCCTCGGCCTTGGCCTCGGAGTGCAATGACTCGGACTCGCACTCGGACTCGGGTCGAGGCCGTCTCGAGGCCACTACATAGTACATAACTGTACACATTGTAAACACGCAGTTTACAAGAATTTAAAACTAAAACTCCTACTTAAATATATGCGATTAGCTGTTTATTGACATTGATTTTTGCCAGTGGAGTGTGTGGAGCTAGAGGCTCGCGTTGCGGCCGGTCCGAGTATAGTTCCTCAACATGCTTTTTTTAAGATACACCACTGTACGCTGATACCGTGTTTATTCATTTTGAACTGTTTTACACATACATGGCGATTTATTTATTGGGCTCTGTTGCGGAACTGTGTGGGAAATACCCTGCGCTATACCACCCCCTTATCGCAACAAGCTGGTATGCTGTTGCAATAATTGCGCGGAATGAAACCCAAATTTTAAGTTGTATACGCGGCGCAATAGCTATCTGCCGAAACCAGGTAGATTTGTTACACAATGGACATGCGTGTAATATACAGCATACACACGAGCTCAGCCTTAAGATCTCGGGTGTTGAGATTTTCGCGCCGTCATCTCGTCTACTTATTTTATTGTTACCTGACAATGTCGCCTCCTTGAAATTTTGCTAGAAATTTTAAATTGTTTAAACAAATTTAGACTCACGGTATTAGGTTTTAAGGTGTAGGGGTTGGGGTAGAAATTATAGTTTAGGAACACGGTTAAGGTTACAATCAATATAGGTAATTTGGATTTACATTTTTATGCTGGCCACCTTTGACACCTACGGGCGAGAGGTCGGTAGGGGCGAGATTGAAGGGGTGGGATGTATCCCGTAGGCCAACGTAATTAAGGCGCCACAATTTCATATACGTGCACAATGCATGTAATAACGTGTAAAGACCAGTGTAATAGAAACTCTCCAGTGTGATAACGGAGTTTAATATGAACGGTGATATACCCACGATCAACTATGCGCGTCTCCCGCTCTGACTCCCCCGCCGAATATGTGGCACCACTACGAGCTAAAACTAATTGACTCTGTCAAATTTCACATTATCTACCCTTGATACTATTCTCAGTAACCATAATAAGATGGTAACGTTTTCAATGGCTCGATTAAGATTACTGTCCTTTTGGTTTGAATCTGCTGTCGCTTCGTCACTTTGCTCTCTTTCTACCACTTCTTTCTCTTCTTCTACCACTTCGAAGATACTTGGCACTCTCTCATTTGGTTCAAAAAGTACCGTGTCATTCTCGTAAAACACAAATGGATCCGTTACTTTGACACGTTTCATGTGACTCGTGTCTCTCAGACTCTCTCTGTGTTTTCGGCTGACTATACACTTTCAAATGTCTACGATGCCCTGTTGCGATTTTTTCCCAGATCAATCTCATAAGCCAAGTCGGATGATTGCCACTAATGTCATGTTACATGGTAAACATGATTAGGCTTATGTAACTCTTTATGTGATATATGATATTAATTGCTAAATGATATTTTCAGGTAAAGCCAAGCCATTTTTGCTATCGACATGATTATATGTCTGTGACAGTGTGTAACTATTCGAACTTCATGGTTGAACTAAGAAATCAAAGAAATAAAGGTTATGCTACAAGAAAGAACTTTCTGCCCTGTGCTTTTACTTTCTATTTCATGCAAACAAGTGACAGATCCAGGGGGCAGGAGACACCCTCCCCCCTTTTTTGAACAAACACATACATGGAAGTGAGCGGCCTTGTCGGTCTGTGCCCCCCTTTTTTATCAAAACTGGACTCGGACTCGGACCTGGACTCGGACTCGGGTGGTGTGGACTTGGACTCGGACTCGGACTCGGACTCGGGTGGCGTGGACTCGGACTCGGACTCGGGGGGGTGCGGACTCGACTACAACTCTGCTATTTGCACGCGTGCTTATAGACCATTCTTTCTTCTTATAGACCATTATTATAGACCATATTAATGGTCTATTCTTATAGACCATATATTCTTATAGACCATTTTTATAGACGCGTTCTTATAGACCATTATTCATGACCTGGGAGTCATCGCACGAAAACGAGGCTAAGCTAGGCAATTTTGTAAACTATGGCTGCTCAGGCAGGCACGCACAGAGGGGGTACACGCACGTACACGCAGATACACGCACGTACACGCGGGTACACGGAAATACACGCACGTACACGCTGGTACACGCACGTACACGCAGGTACACGCACGTACACGCGGGTACACGCACGTACATGCGGGTACACGGAGATACACTCACGTACACGCGGGTACACGCACGTACACGCAGATACACGCACGTACACGCACGTACACGCGGGTACACGCACGTACACGCAGGTACACGCAGATACACGCACGTACACGCACGTACACGCGGGTACACGCACGTACACGCGGGTACACGCACGTACACGCGGGTACACGCACGTAAACGCGGGTACACACACTTAGCTGGGAAACGTTGGCCGATTGCGTTTCTAGCAACGTACGTGCTACCACGTTTTCCGTCATGTCTCTTATCTCTGCGCATGTGGGTTTAATTTGGCGATATACGAGCCTCGGCGATTGCTTCCCCTTCCATTGATTCAATACGCCTATTCATTGATTCAATTGGCAATTCATTCATTCAATTGGCTCAATTGAATGTTTTCGAATGATGTAAATTGATTGTTCAATTGAATGTTGAAATGATAAATTGATGTTTCAATTGAATGTTTGAAATGATTAAATTGATTGGTTCAATTTGAATGTTTGAATGATTAAAATTGATTGTTCATTGAATGTTCTGAATGATTATTAATTGATTGTTCAATTGAATGTTTGAATGATTAATTGATTGTTTCAATTGAAGCAATCAATTGAATCAATTGAAACATCAATTGATCACTGAACGTTTGAATATTAAATTGACTGTTTCAATTGAAGCAATTCAATCGATCAATTGAACAATCAATCGAATAATTGATGTCGAATTGATTAAATTGACTGTTCAAATTGAACAATCAATACGAATAATTGAATGTTTGAATGATTAAATTGACTGTGCAATTGAACAATCAATCGATAATTGAACAATCCAATCCGAATCCCTTGAAAAAATGTTTGAGATAAGAAAAAAAGAAAGAAAGAAAAGGATGAAAAAGAAGGAACAAAAAAGAGAAAGAATAAGGAAGAACAGAAGGAAAAATGAAAAAAAGAAGAAAAGAAAAAAAAGAAGAGAAAAAAAAGAGAAAGGAGAAGAAAAGAAGAAGAAAGCGAAGAGAGAGAAGAAAGGAAATAGAAAAAAAAAAAAAAGAGAATAGAGAAAAAAAAGAGGAAGAAAGGAGACAAAGAGTGAATAAAAAAAGGAAAAAAGGAAGAGAAAAAGGAGGGAAAGAAAAAAAGAGAGAAGGAAGGGGGGGGGGGGGGAGGGGGAAAGAAGGAAGAAAGAAAAAAAAGAGAAGAAGAGAAAAAAAAAAAGGAAAAAGAAGAAAAGATGAGGAAAAGAAAAAGAAAAGGAAGAAGATGAAGAAAAGAAAAAGGAAGGAAAAAGAAAGAAAGAAGAACAAGAGAGAAGAAGGCAATAGAAAAAAACAGGAAGGAAAAAATAAAGGAAAAAAGAGAGAACAAAGAAAGAAAAATAGTAGAAAAAGAAAAAAAAAGAAAAAAAAATAAAGAAAAAAGGAGGAGGAAAAAAAGGGAGGCAAAGGAAAAGAAGAAAAAAAGAAAAAAAAAAGGAGAAAGGAGGAAGAAAGGATAAAAAAACGAGAAAAGAAAAAAAGAGGAATGGAGAAAAAGTAAAGAAAGAATAAAAGACAAGAGGAGAAGAGCAAAGGGAAATAGAAAGACGGGAGGGAAGAGAAAGAGGAAAGCGACGAAGACAAAGAAAAGAAGGAAGGACCAGAAAGGATGGAGGGAAGACAACGAAAAGGAAAAAGGAGAGGAGGGAGAAAGAAGGGAGAAGAAGAAGGAGAAAAAAAAAGAGAGGAATAATAAAGAATGAGAATAAAAAGAAAAAAAAAAAGAGAAAAAAAAGAGGAAGAGAATTAAAAAATGAAAGAGAAAAAAAAGAGAAAAAAAAAAAAAAGAAGGAAAAAAGAAGGGAGAAGAAAAAGAAGAAAGAAGAGAAAAGGAAAAAAGGAGAAGAAAAGGAAATAAAAAAAAGGAAAAAAAGAAAAAAAAAAAAGGAAGAGGAAAAGAAGAAGAAAGAAGAAAGAAAGAACGAAGAATAGGAAAAAAAAAGAAAAAAAAAAAAAGGAGAGAGAGATGAAAGAGAAAGTAAAGAAGATGAAGAAAAAGGACGAGAAAAAAAAAAAAGGAAGAAAAGAAGAAGAGAGAAAAAAAGAGAAAAATGGAGAAGAAAAGGAAAAAGAAGAAAAGAAAAGAGAAAGGGAGAGGGGAAAAAAAGAAAGAGAAAAAAAAGAAGAAAAAATAAAAAGAGAAATAGATAAAGAAAGGAGGAGAGAAAAGCCAAAGAAGAGATGAGGAGGTAAAAAGAAAAGGAAAAGGGAAGAAAAAAAAAGAAAAGAAAAAGAATGAAAAAGGAAAAAAAGGACAAGAAAAGGAGGAAAAAGGAGAAAAAAGGAAGGAAAAAAAAAGAGAATGAAACGAAGAAAAGAAGGAAGAAAAAAAAAAATAAAAAATAAAAAGAGAGAAGAGAAAAGAAAAGAGGAAAAAAAAAAAAAAAAAAAAAAAAAAGACGAGGGGGGACAAGGAAGAAAAAAGAAGGAAGAAGAAAAAGGAAAAGAGAAGAAAAATCAAGGAAAAGGAAAGAAAAAAAGACAAAGAAGGAAAAGAGGAAAAGGAAAAGAGAGAAAAAAGAAAGGAATAAAGGAAAAGAAAGGGAAGACCAAGAGAAGAAGAAAAGATAAGGTAAAAAGAAAAAAAAAGAAAGAAAGACCAAAAGGAAAAGAGAAAAAAAGAAAAGAAGAAGAAAAGAGAAAGAGAAATAGAGGGAAAAGAAGAGAAAAAGAAAAGAAAAGAGAGAAGAATAAAGAAGGAAAGAAGAAGGAAAAAAAAAGAAAGAAAGAAGAAAAAATGAAGAAAAGGAAGAGAAAAAGAAAAGGAAAGAAAAGAAGAAGAAGAAAAAAAGAGAAAAAAAAAGAGAAAAAAGAGAGAAAAAGGAAGAGAGGAAAGAATGGAAAGAAGAAGTTAAAATAAAATGGAGAAAGAAGAAAGGAAGAAGAGAAAATAGAAGAAGAATGAAAAAAAAGGTAAAGAGAAAGAGAGGAAAAAAAAAAAGAGCAGGAAGATGGAGACGAAGAAGAAAAAAAAAAGAAAAGGAAAGAAGAAAAGAGAAAGAAAGAAAGAGAGAAAAAAGAAAAAAAAGAAGAGAAATAAAAAGAAAAGAGAGGAGAAAACAAGGAAAAGAAGAAAGAAAGAAAAAAAAAATAGAAAGACAAAAAAGGGGAGAAAAACGAAAAGGAAGAGGAGAGAAAGAGAAGAAGGAAGAAAAGAAAAAGAAAGAAAGAGAGGAAGAGAAGAGAATGAGAAAGAAAAAAAGAAAAAGAAAAGAGAGGGGGAAGAAAGAGGGAGAAAGAAAACGTGAATGAAAAATAAAAAAGGAGAAAAAATGAAAGAAGATAAAAAGAGAGGGAAATAGGAAGAAGAACAAAGAAAGAAAAAAAAAAAGGAAAAAAGAAAAAAAAGAAGAAAGGAAGAGGAAAAAAAAAATAAGAGAGAAAAAGAGAAAGGAAAAAAAAAAAAAGAAGAAAGGAAAATGAAGAGGAAAGGCGAAAAGGAAAAAAAAAAGTAGAATGAGAAAGAAGAAGGAAAAAAAAGAAGAAAAGATGGAAATAAGAGAAAAAAAGAAAAAAAAAAAGAGAAAAGAAGAAGGAAGAAAAAAAAAAAAAAACCGGAAGAGAGGAAAAAAGGGAGAAAGAGAAAAGGAGGAAGAAGAAAAAGGATAAGAGAGAAGAGAAGATAAATACAAATGCAGAAAGAAAGAAGGAGAAAGGAAAAAGAGAATGAAGAGAAAGGGAAAGAAAGGAAAAAGAAACAAAAAGAGGACAAAAGAAAAAAAAGAGAAAAGAAAGAGAAAAAAAAGAAGCAAAAAGAAGAGGAAGCAAAGGAGAGGGAAAAATAAAATAAAGAGAAACAAGGAAAAAAGGGAAAAGGAAGAAGAAAGGAAGAGAAAAAAAATAAAGAAAAGGAAAGGAAAGGAGGAAAAAAACAAAAAAAAAAGGGAATGGGGGAAGAAGGAAAGAAAAAAGAAGAAAATAGAAATGAAAAAAGAAAAAGAGGAAAAGAAGAAGAGGAGAGAAGAAAGATAAGAAAGAAAAAAGAAGGAAGAAAAAAGGAAGAAAGGAGAGAAGAAAAGGAAGAAGGAAGAAAGGAAGGGAAAAGAAAGAAAAAAAAAAAAAAAAAAAAAAAGAAAAGAAAAAAAGAAGGAAACAGAGGAGAACAAAAGAAAGGAAACGAAATGAAAGAAGGATAGAAGAAGAAGAATAAAAGAAAAAACAAAGAAAGAAAAGAAAAAAAAAAAGAGAAAAAGAAAGGTGCATAAAGAGAGAAGAGAAGAAAAAGGAAAGGAAAAGAGAGACAAAGGGATGAAGAGGGAGGAAAAGAAAGAGGGTGAAGAGAGAAGAAAAGAAAAAAGAAAGATGAGGAAAAAAAGAAAAGAAAAAAGAAGAACAAGAAGAAGAGATAAGAGAGAAGAGAAGAAAAAGAAAAGACCGAAGAGAGGAAAAAAGAAGAAAAGAAGAGAACCAAAAAAGAAAAAGGAAGAAGGAAGAAGAGAGAAGAAAGAAAAGAAGAAGAGAAAGGAAAGAAAAGGAAAAAAGAAGGAAAAGAAAAAGGAAAAGAGAAAAGAGAAAGAGTGAAGAAAGAAAAAAGAACACAAAGTGACAAGTAAAGAAAAGAAAAAAAAAAAGAAAATGAGAAAAAAGGGAAAAAGAAAAAAAAAGAGAGAAAGAAAGAAAAAGGAAGAAGAAACGAAGAGAGATAAAAAAAGAAATAAGAAAAGACAAAGATTATTATGATATGATTTATGTTTATTTTAAATGATAATATAATGTTTATAAATATAAAGAAAGGAGAGGATTAAGGAAAATAATGAGGATAGGGAAAGGAAGATAGAAAAGAAAAAAAGAAGAGAAAGAAGAAGAAAAAAAAAAAGAAATAAAAAATAAAAAACAAAGAAAGCAAAAAGGAAAAAAGAAAAGAAAAAAGAAGGAAAATAAAGATAAGAAAAAGAGGAAGGAGAAAGAAAAGGAAAGAAAAAGAGGGAAAAAGAAAAGAGAAGAAAAGTAAGAGGGAGAGGGAACGAGCGAAGGAAGGGGAAAAGATAGAAGAGAATAAAGACGAAGAAAGAGAAGAAGAGAAAAAAAAAAGGGGAGAAAAAAAAAAAAAAAGGGGGAAGAAGAGGGAAGAAAAAAAAATAGAAAAAAGGAAGAGGGAGAAGGAAAAAAGAAAAGAAAAAAGAGGGGGAGAGAAAAGGAAAGAAGAAGAGAATGAACACAAGAAAAAAGAGGAAGGAAAGGAGGAAGGAAAGAAAGAAGAGAAAAAAACATAAAAGAAAGGAGAGAAGAAGTAGAAAGAAGAGGCCAAGAAAAAAAAGAAGAAAAAAGAGAAGAAAAGAAGAAAGAAGAAAGAAGAAAAAAAGGGGAGAAGAAAAAAAAAAGAGA
>NW_014577240.1:119223-146830 GCF_000485595.1 Priapulus caudatus
ATCTATCTATTTATCTATCTATCTATCTATCTATCTATCTATCTATCTATCTATCTATCTATCTATCTATCTATCTATCTATCTATCTATCTATCTATCTATCTATCTATCTATTTATTTATCTATTTATATATCTATCTATCTATCTATCTATCTATCTATTTATCTATCTATTTATCTATCTATCTATCTATTTATTTATCTATCTTCCTAACTACCTATCTATCTATTTATCTATTTATCTATTCTAGAGAGAGAGAGAGCGATAGAGAGAGGTTTTTGGCTGAGAAACTGAAGAACCGAGAAAAGGATCTATCTATCTATTTATCTATCTATCTATCTATCTATCTATCTATCTATCTATCTATCTATCTATCTATCTATCTATCTATCTATCTATCTATCTATCTATCTATCTATCTATCTATCTATCTATCTATCTATTTATCTATCTATCTATCTATCTATCTATCTATCGATCGATCGATCGATCTATCTATCTATCTATCTATCTATCTACCTATTTATCTATCTATCTATTTATCTATCTATTTATTTATCTAGCTATCTATCTATCTATCTATCTATCTATCGATCGATCGATCGATCTATGTATCTATCTATCTATCTATCTATCTATTTATCTATCTATCTATCTATCTATCGATCGATCGATCGATCTATCTATCTATCTATCTATCTATCTACCTATTTATCTATCTATCTATTTATCTATCTATTTATTTATCTATCTAGCTATCTATCTATCAGTCTATATCATATATCTATATCTATTTTCTCCCAAAAAATTCTATAGAAAATTTGCTTGAATCGTTTTAGAGAAAAATAATCGATATGATGTCACTCGCTCAGTTGCGCCGAACTTTGCAGTCTATCTCCACATAAAGCGAGTATGACCCGTACGTGTTCAAATAAAATGAGTACTAAGTGAAGCATGACTTACTGGGACATTAACCCTGATATGCTCACAGCGGATATCGAATACGATGTTCCATCCTGTAATATAATTATTATTAATATTATGAATATAAACATATTCTACGCTGTGATTGATAGAATTTTCGCAGAAAGGTACAATAACGTTAGATAACCGTATTAAGTAAAGTATTTCCGTATTCGGTTTCTGACAAGCCACAAGTTACCAAAAGCAAAAAAAAATCTTCTGGCTTTTCCCCAAATTTCTCATCTACGGGTGTTCTAATATTCAAAATTACATTTCTCTCTATCGTTCTAGATATCTCTGCATCTGTATCAGTATATGCGTTTGTTTCTGCTTTCCATTATCTCACTCTTCCTCGTCATTCTTGTCCCCTCGTGCCTTTACACTTACCTCCAAATATCCCCTGTTAATTATGTATCTACTCAAAGCGTTCAGGTCGCGGATTCCCCACGCATGTTCCTTGACTCCTCTCAATAGAAACTTTCTCTCTGTCTCTCCAGCTACAGATATCTCTCCCAACAGCTGCCCCCACAACTCGTACTGCCGCTCTGCTAGACTAAATGCATGGAAACATTACGCCCGTTTTAGAATAATCAGCTTCGTACATATAATATATGAAAACGTAAATGTCTTCACAGAAGCTCTTATATGTAAATAGGCATATATTTCTATATTATTACTTCAACGTTAACATTGCTATCAATTTTTCATAATTTTTTTACCTGTATTCGCGAATTTGCTCTAAATAGGCGTATGTCCAAGGTTCGCTGGCAACTGCGTCAGACACTACGAGTGGATGGATGTCGTCAAAATAACTGAATTTACCTGTGTACGCTGTCCACCTTAATGGCAAACAATTTCAGGGTGTGAATACTAAACTTTAAACATTACATCTCTCCTTCTCCCCCAATCTCTCCTCTCATATTCTCATATATATATATATATATATATATATATATATGACATGCGTGACAGATTCATGGCAGTGATTCTATATTATGGTGAATACTACTAATACCCCGCTTTTCACATAGGTAATGCGTTCCAGAAAAAACATTCGTAATGCGAAAATCTGTAACGTGAATCAGGTTTTACCATTGACAACAATTGTATAATTAAAGATGCGTTCTACGTAAAACCCTCCGATCGTGCCACGGCGGAGGTTTAGGCAGAGCTGGTTTAGGTAGGGCAGTGTAATTAATTCTGCGCTGATCTATCGCAGAGGGATAGCTGATAGTACTAATATTATTGGGTTATTAGTGTGCAGGAGTGCAATTCATAGATAATTAAAACCATCACAGTTTACGATGCAGCTGTCTTCGTATTTGTTACATGAATTTTATTTGCCGCGATCGAGCATCCCAGTTTTTGAGTAAAACAACCACTTTTTTTTAATTACGAAAAAGCGAATTTTTTTATCGCGAGTTCGATACAAATTACGTAGATGCGAGTTTACGTTACCCAGGCTGTCACATCTCAGAATATTACTGCACTTCTTAAAATAACACTCACACGAACGCAAACTTCACATGAACTAGTGCGCCTTCCTCATCTTGATCCCATGTATTCCTCTCACCTTCTCTATAAACACCAGGTGAAAATTTACAGCTGATTTTGAAACTGATCATTAAACGTATTTCTTATATGGGCATGCATATGGCGCTCATCAGTGAGTAATATCTGTATAATCTATTCATAAACGAACAATTCCAAAAATACATTATTAACATATTAATGACATATTTGTTATATTATGTTATATATATATATATATATATATATATATATATTACAATTTTTAGAAATCACTCTTTTTATGTGAATGCACTTCTCGAAGTGCCCGAACACGTTTTCACGTCTTTCATGCTCAAAAAGATCCCCTTCTACCAGATCAATTATGATACCTGAGAAGTCCATTAAATGTGACTCTCCATTTCAATAATGGCTCCAGCACCTCGTACTGCAGACCACCGGCAGTAAACGTCTGTCCGTCAGTGTTGTACACTGTTGTGTCGGGAAAGCCGGGGAAGTGGAAGTAGCGGCCATCTTCTAGTTTCAGCATCAACCACACCTGAAGCGCATCAATAACATGCCTAACCTAGAACTTGTTACGGAAAATCGTCCTCAAACATTAAATCAGGAGGTGATATCATTTATACGATAATGCTTATATATGCAGGAAAGTCATACGTAGTAGTCAATACTAGGCCTACACAATACGTGGCTGATATGTTTTCATCTAATATTACCTCAGCCCTTCTGTTGGGCCTTCGAATAATGCGGGTAACTAGTGTGTTTCCGTGACTGTCCACGCCATTCATATACACGGAGTCGAATGCCTGCGAAAAAACAATGAGCGATATAACGGGCAGATACCGGTAGATTCCCGCACTACACAATTTACTGGGCTAGTAATACCCTAACGTATACTTACGACACTTTATCTAAACCATTGGACTGATTATAAACGAGCATTTCTATTTTTTACTCCGAATTAAGGTACAATATCTTCTAATATCAGTAATGTAAAACGTGGTTTTTGTGGCATCTTACATCTGGGTGATCTTGTAACGGCTGTACAAGCTCGTCCTTGCTAGCAGGGAACTCTGGCCTAAGACGTGGCCTGTCCATCCGTGGGGTAGAGCAATCATCTGGCCGTCTCCATCGGCGAATCAACCAGTATACGTATACGACTGCACGCTTGACAGCGTACCATCGTCCTGCAGCGACCGTGAATCTCATTAAGAATATTAAGAACTTTATTCTTGTTGTTATTCGTTTATTTAGCACGCGCTGCCTCGGCGCTTCGCGGCTCTGCAGCTATAGGCGAGGCGCTACGCGCCTCGGCATTCGGTGAGAAAATGCCCCGTTTGAGAGCCGAGACAGGGACACTGTGAAATCATGAAAACTGCATAAAATGTGCTAATTTTGCTGTATTTGTATGCATATTCTGTGCATATCCGTCTTACCTCTGTATGAATAGTAAGAAAATGAGAACCTACATTTCATGAGTATTTTACTCTGGTTTTTGTTTACGATTTACGGTCTATCCTGGTGAAACGTTAGATCTCTATAGTATGTGGTAAAGTGTGTTTTTCACCAGGTTCAGTAGCTGGACAAATGCAGAAAGAAAGTATTAAAGTAGGAAGTAGGAGGTAGGAAGGTGGTCGTTCGAGATACGGACACAATAAAACTGCTGAATTTCTCGTCCGTCCACGAACTGTCCAGCTGGTGCCCATCCAACTCGACCAGCTCGAACTGTCCACCGTCCAGCTCAATCCGAGTAGGCAAAATAACAGGTGTGCGCTACAGTCCCGCAAACATCCGCTCACGTGACTCACTAGCTTCGCTTGTAGCAAACTCCACGACAGATGGCGCTCTCGCTCTGGCTCAATTCTAATATCAGAGCATATAAATCAACTCTGCTAATATCCTATCCTATCTTAACGTTAATGATTACCGCTCCTGCTCGTAACGGCCGCTAGGGCCTACTCACCAGAGCGCAGGTCAGTGTAGCGAACGCAGTCAAGCGTAACATGACGACTGGTATTATACAGGTTAATCCTATCCAAAGTCAAACTGCATGCAGCGCCCCCTTCCCACACTCAGGATATAGAATTGTGCCAGAGCGAGAGCGCTATCTGTCGTGGAGTATGATCCATTGATCCAAAGTATATAAGGTATTATCCTGAGTGTGGAAAGGGGGCGCTGCATGCAGTTTGTGCTTGTAGCTGGCTGTCTACGGTCGATCGCGCTGTGTACCACGGTATTAGGTGCGCTGTGTGTACGCGGGCGAGCAAGTGCATCACAGCAGTAGCAGCAGCAGCAGTAAGACACGCGCCAGATACATAAATACATGTTTCTATGGCTGCTTTCCAACGTGAGCAAGTTTTGTCATAAGACTGAAATATGAAATCGCGCTGCTCGTGGTTTTGATCCGTGAATCTGGTCTTTTATTCGGAATTTCATTCAGTGTTTGCAGTACATCTTCCATCGTAGGCCTACTTTATGTCTTACGTTTACGTCTCCGTAAAAAAAAAAAAAATTATGTCCACATTTTCACAAAATGTAAGTGATTCTGTTCACTTTTATGGTTAAATTGCTGCGTCATACTTCCTATTTTGCTATTCCGATCGATGTGAACAAATACCTGTGACTTATACATATAGCCCATAGCAAGCATTTAATGTCGTAATCAATATATCAAATCGCCCAGATTTTTTGTATTTTTAACCAGTTGAAAAACAATCTTATCAGGAAAGAATTTGAGGATACATCGAGTGCCGTTAGTACTTACTTTTCATGTAAAAAATTGCAACAAAACTTTTACAATTATACACCATAGAAAATTCGTGACGTAGCCAATTTAAAGGCCCTCCGACGTACGTATTCTTCAGGATAAAACGCCTACCGATCGGCGGGTGACAGGGTCATATTTATCGGGCGCGTATATTCGTGAACACACGTCGACGACTTACCGGGCTGTTCATATTTCCCAGCGATCGGCAACGGTGAGCGTGCAAAGAAGCAGCTGTAAACGACGTAGGCTGTCGCCAACGCTAGGAGCACCGAGACTAGCATCGTCGCACCGAGCTGGTCGCTGTCGCACACGGCGCCGCGAATGATCTTGCACCAGAGTTCACTCGTCGAAGGTGTACGTCGAGCTAGTGCGGAGTTGACTGACGTACGATATAGGCAAGATTTGACGCTTATCAGCGATGCAGCTCGAGGATAAAGGTACACACCGATACATTAACAGCGCGCTTGTGAGTCAACCTTTGGGTGTGAGATAACGAGACCAGTTATACCGGGTAATAATGTGATTTCGTACAGACATCGGAATACAAATTCGTTCGGTTAATTCACTATTTGCCAGACCACTGTACACTATAAGAAAATAAATGAATTCGACTAGACATAATTCACTAGATTCCCTTCTGTATTCCTGTGGATTATGCACTATTATAACGGCGTCTTGTGTATATGAGCACGCAGAACATACAAGTTACCTTCATGCAATATTGCGTTCACAGTAACAGCGAGCATGCATAGTGAGCTCAGCCGCTTGGTTTTCCTGTGTAGCCTACGTGACGCGAAACACGCACGCACGCACGCACGCACGCACGCACGCACGCACGCACGCACACACACACACACACATATAAAAATATATATATATGTTTATATATTAATGAAAAAAACCGGACACCGATGGATACACAACAAAAACAAAACATAGATGGTATCATGTATACCATATATATTCCAATAGAGCGAGGTTCCAAGACAATGTCTTTTCGTGCCAGACTCTGGCCTGGCATGGCCTTGTCATTTTGCCAATTGTTCGAGGAAGAGTCGTTGATGCCTCAAAAGTTCACTCATCAATATATATGTGTATATATCTGTGGAATATATACGATATATATGACCCTCTATATATTTTATATATATATATATATATATATATATATATATATATTATACGCATGCATGCATGCATATATGCGTCTGTGTGTATGAGTGTGCGTGTGAGTGTGCGTGTGAGTGCTTGCGTGCGTGCGTGCGTCCGTCCGTGCGTGCGTGCGTGCGTGTCAGCGTATTCTTTAAATATTTTGTCCATGCTCACACTTGGCACATTGATGTAAGTGCACCTAATCTTTCATCATCTAAACTGTACTATTTGAACAGCACGCCGCCATGTTAGTGTGCTTAAGCTTATTTGATTAAATGAATGCAGGGCTATATTCTGCTCTTATTCTATCCTGTAAATAAAGATAAGCATCATGAAATGCGGTCCGACCAAAAATGAGATTTTGTGACAGCTATGGATAACGATGTGTCAACCCATAATGCGGTCATCTAATAAGCTCATATGCAAGGGCCGCTAACGGTCGCACGAGGAACTGCCAATACAGCTGCTTATGCATCTGTGGGTTAACCGCAGTTACATATTAGACGCACGTGTCAATGTTATAACCTAACATAACATTAAGGATTACGGAATGGAATTCACTGAATAGGAGTTATTACACCATGTATTATATCTATTCAACGTATTCTGCTCGAATGTGGAGCAGAATACCGCAGTGGAAGCGTTTGTAACGTGAGAGGCACCTAGATGAGACTCCAAAGAACAACGTTTAATGGTATTCTTATTAACACCAATGAAGCGATTACCTTACCCGATAAGCTGACATAGGAATAGAAATTATTACAGAACGTGGACACCTCTAGAGGATAAAAGCACAACAAAAGATATAGATTTGTACAAAAAAATCGTGTTTTTTTAGCACAGTGCACGACAGTTGGACAACATTGTTCGATCCAGCTTGGAAATTCAGCTCATGTTACAAATATAAATCCAGTGGCCATGATGATTACTGACAGTTAAAAGGACTAAACACAAACCAGTGTTTCACAAATCTATCCCCTATGTCAAATGTAAATAGAAAATCAAGCTAGCTCATATGTGGCATGATAATTCTAGGCTGATTTCATACCTCTGCATCCATGACTCTGTGAAACCCTACCATGTTAAAAAATGCCTATAACCTTTATATGCCAAAATACCCGAATTTTACCAGTTCACGTGAGCTGGGCGTACACGACAGATTTGATATCCATGAGAATGTCTGTGAACTGAATCAGTACAGTAGGCACTAGGCAGCGTTGCCTCCCATTCATAATTACTTTGTGGACCAGTGCCATTTGGAAGCAATGACACCATGATGGTTGGGGCAAACAGTGGCAATAGTATAGGACAGCAGTCGAAGTGCAGCAAGTCATCACGTGAAGAGTCTGACCGTGTGGTCAGCACCAGCGGAGAGGAGCCATGGCTGCGTTGGGTGGAACATGCAGTCCAGCACACCCAAAGCCTTGTTAACCTTGTGGCCACGCAAAATCTTGACAGGCACTATCAGGGGATTCTGCAGCAGATCACTGAAACAGCAAAACCATATAATCCTAAGTATGATATCCAGAAAAGCTATCCAAGGGTAGGTAAATAAATCTGTATTTTTTTGCTTACCTTTCAGTGTGCACAACACTGTACCAATGAATTCTACAATGGTGTCTGTTATCAGCATCATTGTAAGTAGTCATTGTATTAAATAATAAATTGCAGTAAACTAAAGTAGTACAGTAATAAAGTATAGATGATGCTGATACAATCGCACCACTATAGTTGACACATTTTGCTACGGTACTGATACAGTAATAGAAGTTCAGCTCCCGCTATCACACACAGGATTTACCTGCAAATCAATGAGCCATGAAATCATGTAAAAATGTCAATTACATAGACAGAGGTTGTGAAATGGTAATGCAATTGAATAAATCGTAAAATGGAAGACGGCAGCAAGCAGGCAGCAAGAGAGATTGAAAACACTCACGCGTAGACCATCCCATGGCAGACGATGACTGTACCATCATCCGACGCAGACGCAAACAACGGGTAACGCTTGTGGTAGCTAACTTGTCGGATTGCCTTCTTGTGGTGCCTGGAGATGTGCCGACACAGAATTATGGGGGTTATGAGTCGACATTAGGCAACAACATGTTAGAAAAGTAACGTTTTGGCACCATGTGACAAATGGTTACAAAAACATCCGACTTAATACAAGCAATAAACTTGCTACAACAATTCCTTGGTCAAATATAAACAAAGACAAATGCAATGATTGATGCAATGAGTAATTGTTTTATTATCACCTCATTTTAGTCTATCACTATTATTGAGTCTATTGCACTCTTATGACAAAATATTACCCAGGAGATTCATTTACAGTTATTTAAATTTGAAATGTTAAAGTTTGTAATCTCTATTAAACATTCATATTACATATCCGAGTAAGTGCAAATTATAGAGGTATAATTTGGTTAAAAAAGTTTACCTTAGAGTTTGATAGGGTTTGGTAGACAGATCTAGATCAAACCACCCCAGCCTGCAGTCATAACTACCGATGATAACATTATCACCTGTTGAAACCCAAACACAAGTAACAGTAGTTAATGCACACACAAAAACAAGTATATATACAGTCAAACAGGTTAAATCCTGCATTTAAAGGGATACATTACTCTAGGTTCTTCAGATATTTTCAGTTAAAATAGGTTAAAATTGCGCTACCTAAAAAGTTTTATGGTTCAATATTTATTAGAAATATTTTTTTTTAACGTTTTAAAACTGACGGCTATATCGTTGCTTACAACGACGGTGGCACCACTGGCAGCGCATCCACTGACAAAGTTGTGCAAAGCAACATTTTGGCTGCAGGCTACAGACCGAGGGTGTTTCTTATTTATTGATTTAAAAGCAGACGGATTGCAATATCTTACAAACGACACTTAGTTTCAGTTATAATATGGATGAATTTGTCCTAAAATGAATATCGTTCGGTTAAATAGCATTTA
Source organism: Priapulus caudatus (assembly GCF_000485595.1). Taxonomy (NCBI): domain Eukaryota; kingdom Metazoa; phylum Priapulida; class Priapulimorpha; order Priapulimorphida; family Priapulidae; genus Priapulus; species Priapulus caudatus. The sequence goes on from NW_014577240.1 coordinate 128,597, forward strand.
GGTGTAAATATAATTGCACTTTTGTGATTAGCCCTCGGTCTGTAACATGCAAAATAAATTGGCAAATGCGCAACATTTTCAGGGTGGCAGCACGATCGCGGGTGTCATGTCAGCGCCCAAAAATAAAGATTTCGAAATGCAATGTTGTTTTATGACAAACGTGAATGAGTAATTATAGAAATTTGTAGGTATATGCTATTATTTATGAATCTACTATCATAATATACTCTCAAATTCTGGGGGAAGTATCCCTTTAAATACATAACTGTATTTGAACGTGAGATCTAATTCCATGTGGATAAAACTGAGTCCTCCCACACTTTTCCTCAGTTACAGTGTTTGGGCATTACTTCCCTGCAGTAGAGAACCCATCTTATTACATATAACAGAATCAGGATTAGACTCAGGGGTCCTATATAACTGTGGTTGGTTGGTTAACTACTGCAGCTAGTTACCTTTAGGATGTATGGCAATGCTTGACACCCACTTGCAGTTGGTCAGTAGTTTCTTAGTGAGCTCCTGTTTCAGCAGGTTATATACTCTAACATACCTCTGAGTCTAAAGACAACAAATACAATAAAAGTACAAACAATCATTGACAACTATTCATAGCGGTTATCATATTCGTTTGTTGTTATTATTATTCGGACCGCCTATACGTGATGAATGAACATGATATTCTAGTAAAACACACAAACAAATAGAAACACATGATATTATGTATATTACTGTTCATACTTACAGCAACAAATAGATATGGTCTGGTAGGATGAAACAAAACAGACTGAACCAACCCTTTGGACTTTCTAAATGGATTCTAGAACAGAACAATTATCAAAGTTACTACAACAACATGCATAATGCATTCCATCTCTCATAGGTGGAGCTTAATCTTGTAAGAATGTAAACACTACCCCCCCCCCCCCCCCGCTCGCCAACACTATTAGAACTATGAACACCATGCACACCATGAAAGGAGGAATCCTTTGTTATATTAAATATCTTTTTTTCAGCTAAAGTTCACCCTAACGCAGAGCACATGTATGTCAGGTTGGACAACCTGATTGCTGCTGTAAATGTAGGTGCTTACCTGAGACCGTCTACGAGACAGCTGATGTAGCATTACTGAGCCGTCACCTGCCTGTGGCTCCACTGTCGCAAAATAGTCACCCTTGCTGTGCCAGGTCACCTTACTCACCTCCTGCAATTGCAACAGCTGTTTATTTCACACACATACATGTATACAATGAACACTGAATACAAGAGAACATTAAAGTTGTCACAAATAATTTTACCTGCAAGTATAATAAATTTTATTATCTATAATTTGACAACTACATCAGCCTACAACTAGTTATGCACAACAAATTCTTTTTTCAATCATTCATCTTAAATTTAGCCAATTTGATGCCCATAAGGTACTATGACACAGTAGTGAAAAATGGGACCAAAATCACAATTTTATGGGATAATGCAATAGCATGCAATAAGCAAACCTAAAGAATTACTTATGCACCTTTTTGAACTCCAATGTCAATCTGAATCCTGTGTCATACTTTTCAGCTGGTACCTCTTTCCAAACCACTGCTCCAGAATCTAAAGGAAGCCACCAATAATAAAATTATATGAAAACAATATTCTCCATACATTAAGAGTGTGCAGTAACAGTAGTGCAAGATTATCGCTTTCCAACAGTAAACAGCAAACGTGACAATGTCACACAAAAAGCAGTAACTGTCAAGATTATAACTCTATCAGCCTGACTAAAAATGCAACGCACGAAATTAGCGCTATTTTGCCGGCGGCCACCGGTTCACCCCCCTAAACGGCCGGGTCAACCCCCCATATAATCAGTCTACTTGGCCTATTCAAAATTTTGCCTATCTTGACTTTATATCAACAATATTTACCAATTTCCTGACTAGTTTTTACTTAGTAACTACTAAGAAGTAAATCATGTTCCAGCAATTCCTGTCAAACAAGTAGAACTCCATTGATAGCAATGAAATACTGAAATACTACGAGTATGACTAATAAACACAAAGCTAATACTATAAATAATGGAATAGATTAAACAAAATTAAGTGCCTGTTCATTTTGTCTAAAGCCTAGGACACACTAGCGATTCTATACGCTGCCCGGCAGCGTATATTTTCGCTCACGATTTTAGAACGCCGTACGAGTTGCGCGTACAGTTGCACACACTGTCCGGTGTCCAATCACTCCAACGGGTTTCCTAGCTTTCGTTGCTACACTTGATTCGCTGCTAAAAACAATCGCGTTCGAACGCGATTGTTCATTGTTGGGCGCGCTGGTGTATTTGTATGCAAGCGATGAAAAACCGGGCGGAAATATTCAACATGTTGAATGCGAGCGATCAGCTGGGCATATGGGATCGCGAGCGAAATACGCTGCCGTGAGACCGGACACACCGCGCGGACCCGGCACCAAATTTATCGATCGCAAGCGGCCAGCATTGAAAATCGCACAGTGTGTCCTAGGCTTAAGGGCCTGTTTAAAATTTTGGGTGGGCCTGTTCACATTTTGGCTAATTTCATGCCCTGAGAATGTCATCATGACATAATGTAAAACTGGATATACACACCTTTTGTTTCCCCTTCAGTCAGTGAGTTTTTCAGGGTAGCATCAGTGCCATTAGCTAAAAGTTTGTCTCCTGTACCAGGATTCAACAACACTACCGTCGAATTGCTTTACCAGCAAAACAAATCCATCATTAATACACAGTCACAGACAGAACAGGAAAAATTATCACCAGCAACCTATCTATTTTTAGGAACCATGGTTTAGGTAAATTAACTTAACGAACTGTATGACCCAGAATAAAGTGGTTTATACGATGACTATTTCATGAAATGAACTATAACAGATGGCCGGCTTTATACAATTTGTTCAATTAATAACTAATACTTCTTACATTGCCGCAGCTACCAGGCACAAATTTGAGTTTGGACACCACGAAATATCCTTCACCGTTCCTTCCACCTGTAGAGTTTTTAGGCATCGACCAGTAGCAACTTCCCATATCCGTATAGTACGGTCATCTGAACCTTAAACACGCCAATAAAAATAATAGTACCAACAAACTCCAATTAAACTATGCAACTGCTAATCACCGTATTTTTATACATAAATTAAAAAAATTCAATAATTTTTCTATGGCAACCGATACCCAACCGTTTTTTTCCCTGTAACAGAAATCCTTCAACTACCTACCTGATGCAAAGAATTGCCCTGTTGGTTCCACACTGATACACCGTACAAAGTCCTCATGGCCAATGTACACCTTATGGATGAAAGATGTAAAATAAATAATTGAATAAATTGTTTATGCTATAGAACTACATCCTAACTGAAAAACATCAGAAATGGATCATTCTTAATTCCACATGGGAATTAAGTTTCACCTGTCTTTAAGAACAACTTATACCAGTAGAAATTTAGCAATAACCAGAAAGTTGCCCCATTCAAACTGAAGGGAGTGTGTGAAGATGCTAAGCTATTTAATTAATACAGATCTATGTCAAATGAACATGGGTGCAAAATTGACTACTTAATCTTAAGTTTAATTAGAGAATCAGGTAAATGCATGGTATACACATTTAATGCTTTTTTGCGTGTTTGCACTCACTACTTAACTTAAATCATTGTTAACTATGGATGATGTTACTTACAATGGAACATATTGTAGGAAATGGCTGCAAATCTCTTGGCTTTGGCAGCTTGGGTATCAAGTCTTCTGGCCTGACATGAACCTGAAAAAATATAAAAAGTAGTTTAATATGGAATTTGTTGTATACAGTATACACAAAAAGGTACATTTAAAAAGCCTTCGAAAATTCACAACCTTCTGAATTATTTCTATATATCTATTTTTCTAAATCATACCCTCATCTTGCGCTGACGGGGACAAAGATAAAGATCTAGGCATCGTTCAAAGCGGTCATTGATGAATCGTGTATAAGCCGGCACTGATCTTAGATGTGGATACTTCTTCGGAATGAAGTTGATCTTTCTTGTTTCCGGCTCCTGGTTTTCCCATGCCTCTACCTGTTCTCATGGAAAACGTTTCCCATTGCCACCATGCACCTCAAAATACGTTGGTCATAATGCACTGCTTACAAAGGATACATACCTATCTAAAGCTGGTGGTCATAATCCTTATACATAGAAATTAAAATTAACCTTACGATGGCAGAATTATAAACACATAAACAGAATATATTTATAACTCTAAACTACCAAGATATGTGTCAATTTTAATTGATGCTATTATAATATTTCAGACTTGATTGAGTAAATAACAGCCTGTCTTACTAGATTTTTCACAAAACATCCCAAGGCAGAGAGCATGAATTGTGCTTGCAAACCGCTTTTGGAATGACACAGCTAAACGTAAATTCACAGTCTGCTAAAAGGAGTAATGTACAGCTAACAGCAATGAAATGTTTCTTCTGTAACACATACTCATTTCAATAATAACTTTTAAACTTGCCCATCTCTCCCGGTTTTAGTGAGTAGCCCCACAGGAATAATGCTTACCTCATCAGGTGTAAGCAGGTACTCTGGTGGTGGGTTATAGCTCTCCTCGTGACCAGGCAACATAAGCTTCGGTGCAGGAATGTGATGCTTGAGTCGGCGCTCCATGGCTGCTGTCTGCGACGATTCACCATCCTTCCACAGGTCGTAGAATTTTGCAGTTTCATCCTTAGGCACGCGTGGCTTGATCCATCCCATTTTTATAGCATGCAGTATTTTGCTAACCTGTTTGAGAAATGTGCAAAAAACTATTCTTTTACAGTGTAAAGTTAGATGCCGTTGCTTGGAAACGTTTTGTTCATATGAATATCCACACTACTCTTATTTAAAGGGATACTAGACTCTAGGATTTTACTGCATACAACTGTACTTACTGTATAACAAATCGTCTATACCCACACATACTTGTTACCAGATACCTAATTTAATTGTTATAATTAATTATACATCAACGCTACGAAATTTGAACGGCGCCATTCTGCCACCCTAAAAAAGTTGCGCATTTCCCAATATATTTTGCACGTTACAGACCGAGGGCTAATCACAAAGGTGCAATTATATTTATACCTAAATGGTATTTAACCGAACCATGTTCATTTTAGGACAAATTTATCCATACTATAACTGAAACTATATGTCATTTATAAGATATTACAATCCTTTTGCCTTTAAATTAATAAATAAGAAACACCCTCGGTCTGTAGCCCTTGGCTGAAAAGTCGTTTTGCGCAACTTTTCAGATCGTGCGCTTTGAGTGGCGCCACCGTCGTTGTCATCAAACTGTAGTCGTTAGATTTAAAACATTAAAAAAATATTTCTAATGGTGATTGAACCATGAAACTTTTTATGTAGCGTAATTTTAACCTAAATTAACTGAAAATAACCCTAGAACCTAGAGTAAAGGATCCCTTTAAATGCCAGTCAATCTTATATTTTCTATGGTATTTACCAAGCACCTAGCTCTAGTAGTATAGCCAGCATACAGTTGCCACTGTACGCAGGCTATAGTACTAGAGCTACCAAGCACCATGCCAAAAGCATATCTTAAACCAAATACTAGAGCCGCAGAGTGTTTGGGCTCATCTGAGGTTGTGTTGCTAGAATTATAAACGTAATATTTAAGTCGTGCGTAGTGAGACCTTTGTTAGTCGCAGATATGCAGATACGCAGTTGCGTACACATCATTTCAGCAACCTTCTGCATTCTGCATACCTCTCAAATCCCATTGGTTGATACAAATCGCGTGCCTCAAACTCCTGTTTTATGGTGCATTGTGACCCTAACCCTAACCCTATTAAAAAAATTTAAAAATTTAAATCTTGTAAAAATTATTTGTTGTTATGAAATTGTTGTAAATAAATAATGTAAATATTTGCCTTAATTGGAAAGAAATAGTTAAATGGATAAAGATAGAAAAATACAGAAAACAGGTAAATAATAAAAAATCTGATGGGATTCGATCCAAGGACCTTTGAGCCGTAATCCTGTGCTGTAGCCGTTGGCCTATCCAGACATATTGGCTTTCCAGATTATGGATATGCCATTGAATATGAGAACACTGTGACATCATTGAGACAGTTCAGGAATCCATGTTTAACCCTCCTCTTGAGGGTCAAAAGGTTATCAGACACTTACTCTTCGCACGTCAGTGGAAAGCACATTTCATGGTCCTTTCAATAAAGTGATAAAAATGGTAGGTCAGCGCTGAAACAAAAATGTTTTTCACTCTGTCCGTTACAAAATGTATAAAATCTGCCCTGTGCCCCATTGACCTTTGACCTGTGACCTCCAATTTCGGCACAGTGATGGCTTTTCCTACCGTTATGCTATACACCGACTATCACAAGCCTAGGTTGAGCCGTTTAGATTTGTGCCGCAATTCTGCATTTCCTCCCTATACCTTAAGTTAAGGAGGAAATGTTCCCCACTCTTTTACACCTCTTGACCTTTGACCTTTGACCCCCAGCTTCGACATCCCAACTCGTTTTCGGATTACCCCCCCACGTCCCGACTTTCGAATACGCACGCACGCACGCACGCTCATGCGATTCTACAAGCTGCCTCTGACTATGTCAGATGAGCTAATAAAATACAACTACGTTCCTCAATGCTTCATATTCAAGCTTCTCACCTTTTCTTTTTCTATCTTCGATGGGATGAAACTGCGCTTGTGCTCAGGTTGCCTGGTTACAGGATGAACCATCGTGTCGTGGGAGAAAAAATCCACCCATGGCTAGAAAGTAAACATGCTATAATAAGACACAGCTCATGCGGCCACGTCTGGGAAAAAATGTTTTACAATGATATTTACATTTTCAGACGATAACATGCACTGCATTTTACTCACGCACGGCGTGACGACAGTAATCTCTTTTAAAGATTGGCTTTGTGGTAATTTACCACACTGCCATGCCACACAAATAATTATAAATTAACTGAACACTAATTTACCAAATTATAGAATTTGATAATAAAATATTATTTTATGTTACCATCTGAAACACCCACATTTAAATATAGACATGACATAAGGAATGTTAACCTATTTAAGAAGTTAAGCAACTAAACAATAAAGCCCTAGACGAACATGCGGCCCCGGTAGTTGCGTGCAGCGCACAGCGCACGGCTAAGCCGTGCCCCCCCAGCGAATACGCCACCCCCTTTTTGTCCACTTAGATAGATATCTGAGACAGGGGTCTAAAACCGAATTCCGCGAAAACTGGGCGCAATCCAACCGACATTTCGGCATCGACGGCTAAAGGCCATCTCCAAACGGCCCATATTAATTTTTGGCAGTGGCGCGCCTTACGGGTAACACGTAGTAGCTCCTACAAGAAACCCTAAGAAATGCTGTCACTCAGCGACCACGCGCTCGCTCATTCGCCGCTACGCGATGACGTGGGCTACTGCCGAATATAGCGTCACGTCTATCACAGAAGTTTTAACGAAGATGCGTACGGCGCTCCACGTGGGCTGGCGCGGTCTAGATGCTACCTCCAAAACTGCCGCCGCCGCGGCGCCCCTGGCTGCGTACGTGGCATGTTTTTACCAACCTCGTGACCCCGCGCTGCCCGTGACGACGGCACGTCGTGCGAGCACGTGCTGGCGTGGCCGTGCCAGTATTTACATGTAGCTAATCCTACGTATACTGGCCCCTGCTGCAGCCCCTGCTGCCCCTCCCCCCAAGGCCGCTGTAATCAAGCCGGTGTACGTCTGACGAAAACTGCGCGATGTTACGCTTCCCGCTATACGGATTCGCGCGCCCGCCCTCTTTCGGTGCGCGAATTCGTATAGCGGGCAGCGCAAGATGCTACATATGTAATACCGTCGATAGACGGATAAGTAAATATCTAGGAATAACCTATTGTTCTGGTTTGGCATACATGGCCAGCTGTGTAAAGTTGTAAAGCGGGAATAGACAGGATAGAATTAGCCAATTGTAGACAGTAGGGTAGTACGGACTGACCATAAACAATAGGTAGGCGTGTCTACCTATGAGAGTATATAACCGCGTGTTCGACTAGAGAGAGGAGATCGGAGACACAGAGCGATAGTGATATACAACTTACAGACATAGACGATATTGGTTTGAGACAGCTACCTCACAGCCTTAACTTCGTAAGTTAGGTCATGTTACTCTTGTACCTCGACTGTACGCATTCGCCACGTTATGGGCGGATGCATAGTTAAGTATGTTCTATTAAAGAGATTCCTGAATACGTTCATACTGTTCGTTATAGTCTATTATTATCTGCACTCACATAGACGCTAGCAAGGGTGTACTACACACACTCACGCGTAACCACTCATACGATCACGGGTAGCAAATAGGCTTCCCTATACATACAACACCCCGCGGTCGCGTGCGCCCAGTCCCGCAGAAGTGCACGGCTTAACCGCGCTCGCGGTCGGGGAACAACGCATCTTTTGCGCAATGCCATCTTGTACCCGGTCTCTCTGGATAGCTTCTACACTGCTTAATAACTATATCTTCACTATGGCATCATATTATATTTACCTCATAAGGATTATATGACACATCTGGATACTTTCCTGCTTGTATTTGCTGGACAATATCTAGATCCTGGTCAGATAATATCACACTTTGGCCAGTTTGCCTGTCCTTTACAGTGCGCCTACAAATTTACAATTACAATCTAACATTAGTCATAGCATTTTCCTATACTTTTCCAAAAGTACATTTGTATCAGGTGCAAATTTTTATGTATCATAATATAAATGTCAATAGGCCAATTTCACATTTCGACTTCTCACATTTAGCAATGTTTTATAACACATCATAGCAAACAGCTACTTTGGAAAACAGTGTTTTCAACTTTCCCTTGAAGTTTTAACATGTTAGTTGGACACCATGCCAATACTGGCAGAGAAGTAAGTGGGTTGGATGAATTGTAATTTTGGAAAAGCATATACTGTGAAGATAAAATAGTTGGTTTACATACAATCCACTACATTTCATAAAAATGTAAATTGGCACATAACAGAGAATCCTCACCAATAATCTGGATTATCCATTTTGTCGAGAAATTTATCGAGCTCATCGCCTGTTGCTGGCTTCACAATCTTCCTTCCTCTCCAGTCATAGCCTATGTGCGGATAGTCATTGTACCACTCCAGTGGGATGTTACCGACTGTGTTACGGATATCCTAGAATAGTGTGCGTACATAGGCTCATTGACAACAAATACACATTCTTACCTTAGTTCTTTTCTTCAGTTACAAATTACAATTCCTCTTCTTCTCTTTCACAACCACATCTTTATAACAGGAAGCTATGGAGTTATTATGAATAGAGGAACCATTTAGAAATGCATTGCTGAAATGTCCATTAACCATTCATTTATAAGCATTGGCTACAATAGAAGATTGTGATACATTGTGGTGTTGCAATAGTCTGTGACACTGACACTAACGTTTGAAAGTTACCAAAGATATTGCAAGATTAGTTGACTAGATGAACCATGTTTTCTATATTGACAACACTTATAGATTCTCGTATATCTACAAATATAGTCCACACACCTCTTCATCTGAAGAGTCTTCTTCATATTCATCTACTTCAGGCATGTTCTTGCTATCCAACCACGAGCCGACATTAGTAACAATCTAAAATAATCACGCCAATATTACCACATCTCTTACCTCATCATATATATACTTAGCATTAGTAAAAAAAAGCTTAAAAACAATGCAAAAAAGTAGGATTAATAGTACTATTAAATGGCAGAATGCTTTAACACATCACAAATAAAGCAATATGAAATACAGTTGGCTTCATTTTTATAACATAAAAGATATATAATTCATGTCTGAAATAGCAAAGATCTACCTAATTAATCTCTGTGATAAAAATAAATGCATAACATAACTGATAACTTAATAAAAGTATGATAATATTTTATGTGCAGCTCATGCATCACACACCGTAGTGTTGTCCTTTTTCATTTCTTCTTTTCTAAGATCTTCCTCTTCGGCATCATCATCCTTACTGTTCTCCTCTGAGTTTTCCAGAGAACTCTCATCTGTGGAGACACTCTTTCCTGAATCACTCTCCTCACCTTCAATGTCGTCAAGTTCAGAAAAGATGCTTTCTTCAGAGTCGCTGGTATCAGATAGGTCATTGGCATCATTTTTCATATTATACTGCTCATCCTATTAAAAAAAAAGATGATACCTACCATGACTGGAAACCATAAACCATATTCGGACAGCAGTACAAAGGCCATAATAAAAATATTGTTTATTTGCCCTCACCCGACCGACCTGCCAAAAAGGGACCGTCTCAAAAAAATTTATTGAGCTTTCCCATTCCTTTTTTTTTTACAAATTGTATCACTGTACATTATATAAATCTGTAGGCAATACATTATATGTACCAAGCAAAACAAACATTCAACATAAAAGGTATCTCTACACAAGCACACCCGAGCATGTAGACACCATGCTGAATTTGTAAAAAGACCCCCCTCAAAAAACTTTCAGCCTGGGTCGAGTGAAGGCAAAAATCTAAAGATTTTTTTAATTGTGGCCCAAGACTCAAAGGGAGAGGGATCAAAATGGTCAGGTTTTAAGAAGGGAAAGAGGCTATGGAACATTGGCACAATTCTGGCTGAAATAAATGGGGCAATGAGATTGAATATAGGCTATGGACAAAACTCATTGGCCATTAAAAAAAAATGAAATGGTCATTTTATTTTTCCAAGAATGTCAGCTTTTTAAGCAGTTATCAAAATTCATTTCTGGCATAGTAGACATGCCTTGTTTTTAAAAGTCAGCCACTTATAACATAGGCGAGACTGGTTCTGTTTTGTGATACTGTGCTGGAACAACACCCTCTTACAAATAACAGTAATGAGTAGCATCAGTTCAATTTTAGAGGCTCCGCTCTCACATAAAGTCTAGGAAACCCTTCCTTGTGGTGCTTAGCCCAGATATCCCAAAACCCAAAAGCCTTGTGTACCACCCCGATGGTGGTTGTCTGATCTCACAATCAACTTAACACAGTGCCATTGCTCAGTGACATGTTAAAACTATTTTCATCTTCACTAATTTTTCTAATGAAATTAACCTCAGACAATGTTCTTTTTACCCGAAAGTTTCATGTTTTTTTTAAATGGTATCTTTGTAAAACTTGCATAGTCACCTCTCAAGGAATGGAACTAATGTACAGCTGTCAGCTTGTAAATAAAATTTCCAAGTATTGTTGGATGAGACACATTCATTTGATCATGCATCAACATCGAATCACGAGTTCATACTCGCTACTGATACACAGCATGGCCATGTAACTTACAATGTAACATTAGATTAGGCAGATTCTGCTTGAAAATTAAAAATTGTCCTACAATGTGGTGGCAATGTGGTTACATATAATTTTATCCTGTGAGATTTACTATGAGTATTTTACAATCATGAGCCATTACTACTACCCAACAATATTTATGGACTTTAAACCGACTATGTCATGAATAAATTGGAAAACTGCATAAGTGTGGACAAATTGGGTCTCACCTACTAGCGGACTTTTTCTACGGCACAACAATCACCACAAATTTGTGGTGTTATAGACTATAGTATAAAACAACAAATGAACAGCCATGAAACCATCCCACAAAACTAGCGCACGTAGTTAGGTGACGCAAATATTTAGAGAATGGTCTCACAAGAGTAAAAATCATGTGCTAGGTTTGTTGACATGTGTAAACAATCTAATTTGAAATGCAGATCGGTGCACATATTGGTGGAGACAATGTTGTGCGAGTGTTCTATGACATGTTAGCCTTACTACATGCATTTGGTGTTATGCGAGTATGAGAACGGTTAAGATATTATGAAAACGGTTGGTAAAAATATGAGAAATCCTCACTTTTAACACGTACAGTCATAAATTGGCATTTTAGTGTACAAAAACATTACATGCCATATGGAGTATTCTTGGTCAAAATTTAAATGACGTTTTTTTTAATGTGGTAATTAATTGCCCATTGAAAATGCCCTAAGTTAACCTAAGATTTAGCTTAGATTAACTAGACTAGGCTAACTAAGGCATGCATAGGCATATGTATATATGCTATACTGTAGTATAAGTAGGTATCACAGTAAAGCACATTATTGCGGTTCCTGCTGCACCACAAGTGAGAAAAAGCTTCCCTTTCAACAGGCGAAATTCGCACCAAGATTATTATTTTAATGGGAAAATTATATACCATTTGAAAGCTGAATGTATAGACTCTTGCTTTATGATATTTTCATTAAAATATACCATTCACTCACAGAGGTATTAGACCCTGAACACTCTGCTAGCTGGGCATATATTACGTCTTTCGCCAGCCATTGTGAAAAGCCATCGTTGCAAGGGGATAGCTCTAGTCCCAGGCGCTTTTACGCCGATGTAGTAATCATTTAGAAAACATAACAGTCACACAGAGCAGGGTTTTAGCTTTAATTTCATGTGAAATATGTTGGGGTAGGTAATAAAATATTCCTCTAAAATTACGGTTAAGGATTTTAATCGGGTAATTTTCATCGAAACGTCGAACTATTTTTCGTGATTTTCATATCAAAATGGAGAGAATTTAACGAAGAACCCGATAAGCAATGAGCCAATATTCACTGTGAGATGGCGTGGCAGCGCATAGCGGCTGAATATAAGGTATACGAACGAAGCATCAACACAGCGCGTTACAATCATGCGCGCAGCAAAGAAGGTAACGTCTTTGCCGGCAACTGATCAAGCGAGTCGAGCGTCGAAACTAATCACTTCTTTCACGAAATTAGTTACTATATATCCTCTACGGTCGTATTTTATTGTTTTAATGATATTTTGCAGTTTGGGAAAAATAGAACTAGAAGACGAAATAATCAGCGCTGTATCTTTCTTATCGATCTTGCCGGTCCACACTGGCGAGCTGCGAGTCGGTGTTTATGTTTTGTTTATGTGTTGCTAGTCGATCTACAGCAGCGTACAGCTGGTGTAGTACTCACTGTACTCACTGAGGTCTTTGAATTTAAACAATTTATGACGAAACAACTGAATAGTTATCTAGACTAGTAAACATGTATTTCAAAATTGATGTAATGAGAAATATGAAAATTACATTTTATCCTTGATGAATGGCGTGCATTTTTGTTTGTTAAAAATGCACTTGCGCGGCAGTTTAGAGCCACAGCGCGCGCTATGTTGCAGCGCGCGCGCGGTGCGTTGCGGGGCTATGTTTGGATACAGTTTAAAAAATTAGTGGACATTTGTCATGGTCCATATTCACAGTCTTTTAAACTTGATACCTATTGCTTGGTCTCCAAATACTTCTGTGTACCGTACGGTTTTGAATTTATGTGGATTTGAAAATGCATTGAGAACTTGCGCGCAACTAGTAAAAATGTGCATTGTTACACATGGCAAAATATGCTTTATAAGGGTTTTCAAAAAATCATTAAAACAAATAAAAATTTTGCACAACCTGAAAACAATAGGAGAGTTGTATGCCATAGGTAGTTTAAGATGACATCAGTTCAATGTCACTGAAGGGTGCATTTCTGAGATATGACTGTGCAAATATTACTGATTATCACTTATGCGTTAATTTAAACAAAATCGACCTTTCCCATTACTTTTAAATAAGCATATCTCAAAAAGTATACATTCAAATTTGACAAATGAGGTATCAAAATGTTTCTTTTCAAGAGCTTTATAATAAAATCCACAAAGTTTAAAAATTTAGTGCACTTTAAAAATATCACTGTGATACCTACTATAAGTATGGCATCATGTCTTGACTGCAGAAAATTTGTGTGGCAGTATCATTGCAGGAGCAACCGCAAAATTTGCAGCATACAATGGTACAATATCAGCAACATTTGCAGCAATGCCAGCATGCAACAGTACAATATCATTACATTATCATGGTTAATAATTATCACATTTGCAGCATCATGCAATGCCAATGGTACAATATCAGCAACTTCTGCTATACTGCTTAAAAACTAAAATTGTGATTAACTTGAAAACATTCCTCCCTGGACGTTATTCCTCACGGACTGTCCAGAATAAAAGTAGAAGTAGAAGAATGGAGAGAATTTGTCTCAAGGATCTGGATCTGGATAGTTTACTGTGTAGCCCACGGTTACGTGGATAATAACGCAGAGACATTCCGTAAGGAATAAACGTCCAGGGCTATAGCTAGCTATGGGGTGTGACCTAGCTTGGGTAAAGCCAGGTAGTTAGCCTTTCAGCCGAATGGCAATGAGGGTGGTCACAGCCAGGGTTTCTTCTACATATGAGGCACTGCAGCACACCGCCGTTGTCAAATTTAACAACGCCGTTGTGAAAATGTTCCTGTATTTACCTGCCGTTGTCAAAATAGTGTCAATCCAAAAATAAATAGATCATCACGTGCTTCTGACTATATACATGGAAAATCGTAATGAAATTCACAGCAACGTTTCTTTTTGCGTGCCGGCACACTCCTGTGTCATTCCTGATTGCAGCTTTTCCCTCGATTCCGGGAGTTTTCCTGTCGCTCCCTCATATCAGCGCGGGGGGCAACCCTACATATACAGCAATAAGCATACCCAAGTGACTGTAACAATCAGTGCATTCACCCCCCCCCTTACTTCAATCAATGCCGCCCCAGCCAGCAAGCACGAGCCACGATGTGCACAGCCACGGACGTGGGTAACAGGGGTGTCGCGGGCTGCTTTTTTTCTTCTTTTTTTCTTTTGTATGAATGCGTGAGAATGCGTAGGGCATGCGGGAGTGCGGGAGAAGGGGTCCAGATGCGTGAGTCTCCCGCGAAATGTGCAGCATGAGACTTGGTAGGTCTGCTAACAGAATAAGATTTAAACTATAAGGTGAAATTTTATTTTCGAGGTGCACCAAATACAGTCTTAGATATTCCAATTTTCAAAATTTTGCTGGGGGAGACCATCAGAACCCCCTCTACCTCTCTCCCCCATGTCTGCCTGCAAAATCCACATTCATGCCTACTGCACACCTTTGAATCCATCATGCGCGTTTTTCCCCAAACTGGCCATTACCGCCGTTGTCTAATTTTCCCTCAGAAGAAACCCTGCACAGCCAGTTTTTTGCGCCCCTCGGTGGTTCTTTTACGTCCCCAATGGCCTTAGTATTACTGGAGACGGGACCGCCATTTTACGTGATCATCCGAGCCACGGGAGATTCACAGTCTCCAATGTTGAGAGCCAGGGGCCTATTGTGAGAAACAAAATTAGTCTTAACATTAACTTTTTCTCTTAGACCGTCGTCAGAAACGCTGCGAAGTTACCTGAATGAAAAATCGCAGCAGATTTCCTCATAACAATACGAAACAAAGCGCTGTCGATGGTCTATGACAAAATGTTAGTGTTAAAACTAATGTTAAGACTAATTTTGTTTCTGACAACGGGCTCCAGGTTTTTACACCTTGAGAAAATTCACTGCCCCGACCGGGGTTTGAACTCACAGTCACAGCCTTCAGTGGACAGTATAGTATTACTATTAGTGTATACGTAGCCTGACCACTGGGCCACGAAGGCGCTCCATAAGAAGCTCCCGAAGGATAGAGAGCATGTCCAGTAATAAAATCATCCTATCCAATCACCATCCTGGACATCATCTCTATCCTTGAACCGAGAATTCCAGGTCCAGGACTAGGAATGACACTCACGCTGACTGACGGACACTGACAGAACTAATGACGTAATGATGTAGCTCTCAATTAACGTTATATAGAACCAATAACAAATATTAAACTATTGAAAACAAATTACACAATATCAAATAGCTATTTACAAAAAACCCTGGATCTTTGTCAGTTTCTTCATTTAGTTTTCGCTTCTCTGTTACTTTCTTGACTTGTGAACTCATGTTATCAATGGCGGCAGCCATACTCTACTATACTGCCACCTATTGCTAATCTTTTAAATTAAAGAATGGTATCTTGTTCGTGGTAATCAGCAGCATTATGGGTGCAACAATTGTTTTGGCAATTTTCGAATGGCATTTGTTTGTTTTGGAAATCAGATATGTGAGTTTATTATTAATATTACTTGGAGTGACTACTGTTTGTGGATGAGAAGGGAATAAAACTTGGCGATAACGCAGCATCATTGTTCACGGTAGACTTAGTAATCACCAATAAAACGTGAAAGTTAGCGTGTTAGACAAAGACTAGGCCTAGCTAATAATATTATTATTAATAACTTCTGCTTGACAGCCGACAGCCTACGTAACGTACGTAGCCTCGTAGGCTAGCTCTAGTACTAGTAGTAGTAGTACTAGTACTAGTAGTAGTACTATATAGTCTATAGCCCGCGTTCATTAACTGCCGCTGGAGGAAAATAACCTTAGGTATCACGAAGTGTGTTATAGGGTTAGGGTTAGGGTTTTTGCATCATTCCTTGATATACGGAAAGTATCATATGTACATCAGTAATTGATGATAGACAGAAATCTGTCCATCACTTCGTGATACCTAAGGGCTTTTTAAGGTGCCTAAAGTGGATTTGCACCCTTTAGGCTTTACTCTTTAGCTTTACGAAGTAATGTTTCATTGTTTGCCATTGGCATTTATTACGCTGTGGCTCCTCGACCGGACACATCTCGCGGAGGGAAGGGAAGGAAGACATTGCGTCTGAACAGAGGAGTTGCTCCGACCTGTGATATTGGAGGATAAAAATAGAATTCGTGACGTACGTTTCGTTTTCATTTTGCATACCCCGCCGCACACTAGGCCCTATTAGTATTAGGCCTAAAGTAATATTAAGTATTATGCTATGACCGGTACGGCGGTAGGAAAATGTACTAACTATCATGTGGCGTGAACGATTTGAGTTACATTTCTATAAATTCTAGCTATTATAGACACATGTCTCAGCCTTATGGCCCTGTCACACCTCGACGATTTAGCCAGCGTATGCCGACGTATCAAAATTTCTCTAAAATGCTGGCATACGCTGAACTACCGATGTTTTTTTCAATTTTGGGCGTATACATAGCGTATTCATAACGAGTTGGACGTATACTTAACGTATTAGGAACGTATATAGAACGTTTCGATAACTTATAGATAACTTATATCAACAAATACTTAGCGTGTTGCCGGCGTTCACAACTTATGCCCAATGATAGTCTAACTTATGCATATAGCGCGTGGCAGCGTATCGCCGACGATCACGTGTCATAGCCTATAAAAAGGCTGCCGCTTGACGATTCAAATCATAACCGCACTAGACATCACAGTATCAACATGCCAATACCATTTTTATATACCAATTCTCCTAAACGCTGCCAATACGCCATTATACGGTAGCTGTAAGTTAGAAACATGTTCAGTAAGTTCTGTGGTCGTTCGGAACACGTCAAATACGTCTACATACGTCAATATGTGTTGGAGATAAGTTACACATAGGTTCAAAGCACGTTACTCATAGGTTAGAAATAAGTTTGGGTACGCTAGACATTATCTCGACGTATTTCGACTTATGAGTAACTTACAAGTAACGTGTGTGAACGTGTGTCAACGATCGCATAACTTACCTACAACTTATATGGCCCGCGTATGCGGGACGTATGGGCATACGCTGGCATACGTCGGAAAATTTTGAGCATGCTCAAAATTTTCCGACGACCTCGCCGTACTACGATGTATACCATGCTGCGTGCTTCAGCGTGCTCTTAACTTATACAAAGCTTACCCATAACTTATTCGACGTACGCCAGCATATTCACCAAATTGTTCATACGTCGGTATACGCTGGCTTTCATACAGAGGTGTGACAGCGCCATTAATCTCTGTGAATTTTGAGTATTGAAGCGTGATTAGTCTAATTAATTAGCAAATATGCACGTGCGGTATCGCTCATACTTACCCAGATAGCATGCTTAACACGTCTTCGGAACACGTCAAATACGTCTACATCTGTCAATATGTGTTGGAGATAAGTTACACATAGGTTCAAAGCACGTTACTCATAGGTTAGAAATAAGTTTGGGTACGCTAGACATTATCTCGACGTATTTCGACTTATGAGTAACTTACAAGTAACGTGTGTGAACGTGTGTCAACGATCGCATAACTTACCTACAACTTATTGCCCGCGTATGCGGCACGTATGGGCATACGTCGGAAAATTTTGAGCATGCTCAAAATTTTCCGA
>NW_014577240.1:147258-154932 GCF_000485595.1 Priapulus caudatus
GTATGGTTGGCATGGTCACGGTTGGCAAATGGTTGGCTGCATGACGTTGGGCCAACGTTTGTGTATGGTTGGCATGGTCACGGTTGGCAAATGGTTGGCTGCATGACGTTGGGCCAACGTTGGTGTATGGTTGGCATGGTCATGGTTGGCAAGTGGTTGGCTGCATGACGTTGGGCCAACGTTTGTGTATGGTTGGCATGGTCACGGTTGGCAAGTGGTTGGCTGCATGACATTGGGCCAACGTTGGTGTATGGTTGGCAAGTGGTTGGCTGCATGACGTTGGGCCAACGTTTGTGTATGGTTGGCATGGTCACGGTTGGCAAGTGGTTGGCTGCATGACATTGGGCCAACGTTGGTGTATGGTTGGCAAGTGGTTGGCTGCATGACGTTGGGCCAACGTTTGTGTATGGTTGGCATGGTCACGGTTGGCAAGTGGTTGGCTGCATGACATTGGGCCAACGTTGGTGTATGGTTGGCAAGTGGTTGGCTGCATGACGTTGGGCCAACGTTGGCAAATGGTCGGCATTCTGACGTTGGGCCAACGTTGTCAATATGATGTTGGACCAACGTTGGCACGCTGAGCAAAAAGACATTGGATCAACGTTGGCTGTCTGACGTTGGGCCAACGTTGGCAATATGACATTGGGCCAACGTTGGCTGACTGCCGTTGGGCTAACGTTGGGCCAACGTCGGGTCAATGTTGGCTGCCAACGTTGGGCCCAACGTTGGCACGCTGAGCAAAAAGACGTTGGATCAATGTTGGCTGTCTGATGTTGGGCCAACGTTGGCAATATGACGTTGGGCCAACGTTGGCTGACTGCCGTTGGCCCACCGTTGGGCCCAACTATGGCACGCTGAGCAAAAAGACGTTGGATCAATGTTGGCTGTCTGATGTTGGGCCAACGTTGGCAATATGACGTTGGGCCAACGTTGGCGGCCAACGTTGGGCCCAACGTTGGCACGCTGAGCAAAAAGACGTTGGATCAACGTTGGCAGCCAACGTTAGCATGAGCTGAAGACAGCCGTTGGCCAAACGTTGGCCCAACGTCAGCATGTTATCTGGGTAGGCTAATACACGTGCGGCTGAGTTACATTTCTATAAATTCTAGCTAAATTATAGACACATGTCTTAGCTATAATCTCTGTGAATTTTGAGTTCATTGAAGCACGATTAGTCTAATTAATTACAGGCATGAGACATTTCCGCCGTTCGGCGGATTTACGGCCATTTTAGAACTCCAGAGACCATTTCTGAGATCAATGTAAATTCGAGGAGAAATTTTTTTGGTAAGAATACCTCCGTGGTCTCTGACGATCGCGTACATGTGAACACACTGTGACTCGGTATAACTATCCGGAGCGCTTCTACTCACTATTTTATACAGGGTGTAGCTAAATAAAAGCTTCCCTACGTAAGAGCTTGTATGTCTACAAAATACATTTACTTTGGACACACTCAACACAGACAGAATTCCCCAGTGCCCATCAAAATTTTACAGTAGGTAAATTTTACATAATTTTTTCCTTTTCCACCAAAAAGTGTTGCTAGTTGTGAGCTATTGGAGTACCCTGAAATGGCTCTAGATTGCATCTCAGAGCTTATAATTTTCAAAACTTTGGGTGGGGGCATGCCCCCAGACCCCCCTAGAAGTTTCCCTCCTCCCTTCCCCCCTTTCCCCCTCTCTTCCTCCCTTTTCAGCATTTGTCTGCCTCATGCCTGTAATTAGCGAATAAGCACGTGCGGTATCGCTCATAGGCTAATACACGCGCGGCTATGACCGGTGAAACGAAACGTCACGAATTCTATTTTTATCCTCCAATCACAGGTCGGAGCAATTCCTCTGTTTAGACGCATGTGGAAACGCATGGTAGGGTACTAAAATCCTACTACAATATACTACAACTGCTGCTAAATGTACTGTTTAAACTAGTTTTAATACTGGTACACAATAATTAATTACTGCTATAATTATAAAGCCATGTAAATGTGTTGATAGTTTTCTGATGAAAAACAAACAAATTTATTTGGCACTGCCACTGGCAGCACCACCACCGTAGCGACTCGACCTAGCATGCTGCGTGCGAGGGAAGCTCCCTATTGATTGGTCCATCCTGTTAACTGGTCGTTTAGCCACGGAGCATTGGCGACCGGTTACCGGTCGATGAGCCATGGCTTTTATTTATATTTGTGTGTAGTAATTTTTCTTGGTTTGGCACTTTTCTTAATACAGGTTTAGGCTCACATCTATGTGTATCCCAATGGAAGTTGTCAATTTTACTCGCCAATGAGGGAATTATTCTGCAAGCTGGTGAAAAAACATGAATGTACATCCACATTCGTTCATTGCATTAGTTGCAATTGTCATTGTGTGCCTACATTATGGTATGATTTACTGACATCTCAATTAATCGATTATCGATTAATTAACTAGTTGTAGTAAACTATATAGTATACAGGTATTGGGCTACAAACACACGATGTAATGTGACAGGTGTCAGCACCATCTATAACGTGTGTGTGGTGATTTAGCAGCCGGCTGAAAGGGGTGATAGGATATGTTTACTAGGCACTTTTAATTTTTTATCATATATTTTACGATATATTAAAGAATGATGCAAAAACCCTAAAAATTGCCCTAACCCTAACCCTAACCCTAACCCTAACCCTAAACCTGACCCTAATTAAATTTAAAATATATGTTAAAATTAGAAGTGCCTAGTAAACATATCCTATCACCCCTTTCAGCCGGCTGCGGTGATTTATGAGAGTGTAATAGTGATTTCATAGTACTTATGTAGTTGTCTGTAGAATATAAATGTTTAATAGTAAAACCCTACCTGTATTTATAGTAGTTAAACAGAGTTTTCATGGAACTTTGTGCTTTAATCATTATTATACAGCAATTGTTCATTGAATATGTGCATAAAGTAATAAAAACAATCTGGATCATCTACTTGAGAGTAACTGAAAATAGATAGTTTACATCACTTATAGTGTGCTGTACTGTATGGTCATATAACGATTACATACTCGTCTAGCTATTGCATCTGTTGCCATATGATTGTTCTTATTATATCATTAACATAAAAACTAACCATTTGTTATCTTTTCAGGTGTCACTGGAAACCTAGCTGAAAATAATATCTTAAGAAAAACTTCTACAGAATCTAAAGTCCCAGTGCCCAGTTATGACTATGGAGACTACTCATTAGGAGATAACAACCATGATGAGCAAAAGTATTCAGGCAATGATTACAGGCCATATGACAATTTCATTGATTATGAACCAACTGATAAAGATAATGACTACTTAATCGAAGATGACAACCTTCCCGTGATCGAGCAGAAGTATTTAGGCGAAGATGATGGACTGTTTAGCGATTTCCTGAAGTATAAACGAGATGGAACCACCCAAATGCAACCCATAAGTGACCATATTGAACATGAAGACATTGACAAGAACTTGCTCAGTTATATAGACTATCTTACCAAGACATATCATACAAGTGGAAAATACATTCATTCTGGGCATCCACTGATCAGTGAACAGTCATTACATCCCCCATTAATTGGACGAAGTGGTATAGGTTCATCACCATTAAAATCATCACAATCTATAAGTAATAGAGTAAATAAAGTTTTTCCAAACCTCTCACAGAAACAAAAGTTTATGAGATACCAACATCAAAGAACAAATCCATATAATGAAAACTACCCTGTTTTAAACGTAGAACAAAATCACGGTTCATTAAAAACCGCAGCATTCCGTAACAATAGAGCAGGCTCCAAATTAAACACAACATATGCTTCGAATTTCAAATCATATAAAGTAAGCAGTACCTTGCCAACTAAG
Source organism: Priapulus caudatus (assembly GCF_000485595.1). Taxonomy (NCBI): domain Eukaryota; kingdom Metazoa; phylum Priapulida; class Priapulimorpha; order Priapulimorphida; family Priapulidae; genus Priapulus; species Priapulus caudatus. Next base: position 151,113 of record NW_014577240.1, read on the forward strand.
ACTGCAATCTTGCCCGGAAGTGCTCACAAAGACTTAAATTTGAAGTTTCATGCAAAGTCTCTAGACAACATTACCTTGGTAGCTAGTACCAAAGCTGAGAGCACAATTACTGCATTTTTGCAAAAGGTACTTGGCAGACTAAAACACATTAAAGATCCTCAAGAACAAAGGACATTTGCAAATAAGTTTGTTGGCAGAATGAACAGTACTCTTGAACTGCTACCACCAGAGACCACTCCTGCATCTTCCACAGACAGGGCAGCAGATGATCCAGATGCACCCCTTCTCTTCACACTACCAGATGTACGAAGAGGAATGTTGCTGGTTGATGGGAAGAAATTTCCTATAAGGAGTCGTGTGGCAGTTACTGCTATTGAGGAATTTGTTAGTGACATGGTGAATAGAATCAATGGTGTGCAGGATCTTCAACGCAGGAAGCAAATGAAGCAGCTTTTCATTGAGGAAATGAAGCTATTTGGTGAACACCATTATTCAGTAAAGTCTAGCACTTTGAGGTAAGGATAAATGTGAAATGCGTGGTTCTCAGTCACTATTATTAACCACTGTATTTAATGTAGTTTTAATTTTTATAATGATCTTGATTAAATAATTTTAGTGATGTGGTCTTTATCAGTGATTAGTTTTTGTCCTTTATATCTACCAGAGTTCCTGTGAAAGGGACTAAATCTGCTGCACCAGGCATTTCTAAGCAACAAGTAAATAAAACACCTAAACAAAATCCTGGAAACACGGCAGAGAGTAACGCTGACAGTAAAAGTCGTAAGGATGAGTTGGCACCTGCAAATGAACACCGTGTAGCACAAATGACCGAAGCATTCATGGAACGAAATATTACCCTGCACAGAAACAGCATTTTAGGATTGGCTATTGGAGCTGGAGCAATTTTCGGAGGAAGTCTAATTGCTGTGATTTTGGTAATTTATTGCCATGATAGCTAAATCGCATATGTAATTATATGTTGAGCATGTATATTTTAATTATATCTGCTAAGACTGTAATTTTTACGTTGCGTTTAAAGAGAAAATTGGAAGTATGCCAAATGAAAACAAGAACATGGTAATCTACTGGGGTATATAAAAATTAAATTGCAAACTTCTTTTCTATTACGGACTTATGGTCATTATTTCAGATATGTGTGAAATACAGAGGTATGATCTTTAATCAAAATGGAATATGCTGCAGGTATTGAATTTTATTTTTTATCGGGTTTATTTCGTGTAATATTTAGTGGTACATTGAAATGTTGGATATATATTTTTTCAAACTGATTCCGTTTGGTTCTACATATGATATTTACATAGCAATAGTAAGTTTGATTTATTGCCTAGTCACTAGTTTGCAAGAATCCAATTTTATGTAAATTTAAGTATTGCATTTTGCATGTTTATATTCATTTATATTTACACTGTTATATTTTGGATTTTACATGTTATCAGTTAGCTCTACAGTCATGTGTAGCTCATTCGCTCCTACTACAGGGTGGTTTCTGTAGCGAGAACGGGGGGTGGGGGCTAAATGGGTAGAACTAATATGTTATGTACTTCCTTAGGTTGTTCCACTGTGTTCGGTGTGGCTGCTCTGCATGCAAAAACAATCGAGGGGACTCCGAGCGTGAAGGCAGCTCCAGGCGTGGAGCAGTGAAAAAGTTTTTTAGGGTAAGGTAGAAAATTATATTGTAACCGTAAATTAGTATTCGGCCTGTTTGGTGTACTACATTTCAAGTAAACATACGAATACAGCAACGATTGGAGTCTTCATTGAGGTTCATCCCGTATGTGCTGAGCGGTATATTCACGATGATATATCTGTTGTTAATTACTGTCATTGAACAAGAATAATTCAACTGTTTTGTTGACGGATGGATATCTATCACTTATAGGTAGTTCTATTGGTATTACAGAAGAAAAAGGCCGAGCAGGCAAAAGCACGATCACAGTTCTGTGAGGATATGAACTTCAATAAAACCAAGGTCAGTAATGAAGATTGTACTACCTTTAAGAATGAACAATGTGTTAAATGAGCGTATCATGTCATTCTTAGACTTGTGGAAAGTTTTGTGAAACGCACAAATTACATTGCAGCTATAGGAACTGTTTCTAGAACGTGTTCAACTGTACCTTCCAATCAGTTAATCACGAACGTATCATATGTGACATAATGTTTATCGTACACAGGCATTGAATACGGACTGTAGTCATTAGGCATGAATTAACATGCACAAAAAATGGATTAATACATATAACACCCGCGCCCCCCACTCAGTGTTATTTAGGGTACGCATATGCTCGTTCCCTCCCTTTGAAAGCACCCCCCTATTTCAGGACTGCCAAAATTTCCGAACCCCTCTTTCGCGGGCTTTTTGCGGGTTTTTCCTGCCTTGGAGACCCCCTTAAATCCGAAATAATCCTGAATGAGCTTTCAAAACTAGCAGGAATTTCATGAATTTGATCCCGGGATTTGATAAAGTTTTCTATGATATTCAAGATGAAAGAGCGAGAGGAAAAACACCCCTTTTTTAAAGAAATCTCCGGGTGAAAAGTCAAATACACCCCCTTTTTTACAATTCTTGGGCCGGATTTTGTCGCGCGAAAAATACCCCTTTACCGGAGATTTTGGGAACGCGCATGCGGTCCCTCCGACCTCGGAGTGGGGGGCCCGGGATATAACACAAGGTTTTCAGCCAGAAATTCGGAAGGCATATGGGGCAGTCTGGTAATTCATCCCAAATTGCTAATTGGAGACAATTACGTGTGTTGTAAGTGGTCCTAAATGGTAAGTGTTCCGTATGCATCAGGCAATGAAAGCACAGCGTCACTGTGTTGGGATTGTCAAAAGACAATGTAACTGGCGGAGGATTTATAGAATGTTGCACATTACCTCTAGCTTTAGAGGCATGTTGGACTAGCCGTGCGTTAAAGGCCTGAAAAGAACCCTGTCCCATATAAAAAAAAATTGTACTTTTCTGCACAGATTCAAATGGGTGATATAAATGGGATTTGTTCAATCATTGTTAATTAGCGACAGTCTATCTGTACCTCAATGTTAAACTTGTGCATTGTGTAAAATTACAGCCAAGAAATCTGCTGGGTGCCAGCGAGAGTGAGGAGGAATTAGATCTCTATAGGAAAACACCTCCTGTCAGGTAAGATGGACTATTTAGTTTCTTTGAGTTCAGACCATCTTTTCAACTATTTTTGTATATTGAACTATAGTGCAGAATGATAAATGCTATATATATATATATATATATAATATATATATATATATATAATATATTGTTAGTCTGTCAAATAAATTAAAGACAAGACATCACTTTAGCCTGTATACTTTGACCGAGTTTTCCGCTTAACGCGATCATCCAGACAAAACTTTAAGAGCATAACCTTGTATACATTCCATAACCTATATAAAACATGAATGGCGCTATATGTTTTAGTTATCTATTGTTTATGTAGTTCTATAGCTCTAAAGTAACTATAGCCGGCGGTACGGTGCCTGCGGAAACCGACGCGGCGCCATAGTTACCATAAGCCAGTAGAACTTAAATCTTGATGTCTTGTCTTAAGGGCCACTGTCACACTAGGCCAAACTTAGTTTGCATAACCTCGAGAACAATCGCAGCAACTCAGCGAGTTATGGCCAGAAAAGTTTTTCCATAATTGCACAGTGTAGAACATGATAAACTTCGGTGCAAACTAGTTTGCAGAAGTTATGAGAAGTAAGGCCGTGCACGTGATCTTCGACAAACTAGTTTGCTCGAGTTTGCTGAGTTTGGAATAACTCGAGCCATCAAAATGAC
>NW_014577240.1:154957-169957 GCF_000485595.1 Priapulus caudatus
TCAAACGAAACGCCAACACTTAGCATCGACCGTACATGAAAACAGAAGCGCATTTGTATATACACACACAATATTTATATATATATATATATATATATATATATGAACAAGTAACAATTTTTTTAACATCTGTTGTTTTTTGTCTTATATATAAGCTTATTACATACTCTGTTTTATGTTTAGTCCAAGCAAGAAGTTTAGAAGAACACCCTAAATGCATTCACCTTGCATTCATCAAGAATCATAAGGGAGGGGGGATTTATTGAAAATAACTGAAAATAATCTAATGCTAAGATAATCCATAATATTATGTAGGTTTATTGCAAAGACGTATACACATACGCAGGTCTGCATGCTTACATGTGTGTGCGCGCGTGCGTGAGCCACGTGTGTGCGCGCGCTTGCGTGAGCCACGTGTGTGCACGCGCTTGCGTGAGCCACGTGTATATGTGTGCGCGCGTGAGCCACGTGTGTGTGTGCGCGTGAGCCACGTGTGTGTGTGCGCGCGCGTGAGCCACGTGTGTGTATGCGCGCGTGAGCCACGTGTGTGTGCGCGCGTGAGCCACGTGTGTGTGTGCGCGCGTCAGCCACGTGTGTGTGTGTGTGTGTGCGCGCGCGTGAGCCACGTATGTGTGTGTGCGCGCGTGAGCCACGTGTGTGTGCGCGTGAGCCACGTGTGTGTATGCGCGCGTGAGCCACGTGTGTGTATGCGTGCGTGAGCCACGTGTGTGTGCACGGGTGAGCCACGTGTGTGTGCGCATGAGCCGTGTGTGTGTGCGCGCGCGTGAGCCACGTGTGTGTGCGCGCGTCAGCCACGTGTGTGTCTGCGCGCGCGTGAGCCACATGTGTGTGCGCGCGTGAGCCACGTGTGTGTGCGCATGAGCCGTGTGTGTGTGCGCGCGCGTGAGCGCGTGCGTGAGCCAGCGTGTGTGCGCGCGCGTGAGCGCGTGCGTGAGCCAGGCGTGTGTGCGCGTGCGTGAGCCACGTGTGTGTGTGTGTGTGTGTGTGCGTGCGTGCGTGAGCCACGTGTATCTGTGTGCGCGTGCGTGCGCCACGTGTGTGTGTGCGCGTGCATGAGCCAGGAGTGTGTACGTGCGTGCGTGAGCCACGTGTGTGTGCGCGTGTGAGCCACGTGTGTGCGCGCGCGCGTGAGCCACGTGTGTGTGTGCGCGCGTGAGCCACATGTGTGTGCGCGGGTGAGCCACGTGTGTGTGCGCGCGTGTAAGCCACGTGCATGTGTGCGCGCGCGTGAGCCACGTGTGTGTGCGCGTGTGAGCCACATGTGTGTGCGCGCGTGAGCCACGTGTGTGTGCGCGCGTGAGCCACGTGTGTGTGTGTGTGCGCGTGTGAGCCACATGTGTGTGCGCGGGTGAGCCACGTGTGTGCGCGCGTGTGAGCCACGTGGGTGTGCGCGGGTGAGCCACGTGTGTGTGCGCGCGTGAGCCACGTGTATGTGCTCAGGTAAGCCACGTGTGTGTATGCGCGCGTGAGCCACGTGTGTGTGCTCGGGTGAGCCACGTGGGTGTGCGCGCGTGAGCCACGTGTGTGTGTGCGCGTACGAGCCACGTGCATGTGTGCGCGCGCGTGAGCCACGTGTGTGTGCGCGTGTGAGCCACATGTGTGTGCGCGCGTGAGCCACGTGTGTGTGCGCGTGTGAGCCACGTGTGTGTGTGTGCGCGCGTGAGCCACGTGTGTGTGTGCGCGTGTGAGCCACGTGCATGTGTGCGCGCGCGTGAGCCACGTGTGTGTGTGTGCGCGCGTGAGCCACGTGGGTGTGTGCGCGCGTGAGCCACGTGTGTGCGCGAGCGTGTGAGCCACGTGTGAGTGGGTGTGTGCGCGCGTGAGCCACGTGTGTGCGCGAGCGTGTGAGCCACGTGTGTGTGCGCGACCGTGAGCCACGTGTGTGTGTGTGCGCGCGTTAGCCACGTGTATGCGGTTTTGAGCGACGTATGTATGCGCGTGAGCCGCGTGTTTGTTCGCGCGTGAGCCACGTGTGTGCGCGCGCGTGAGCCACGTGTTTGCGCGCGTGCGTCACGTATGTGTGCGCATGAGCCGTGCATTTGTGTGTGCGCGCGCGCGTGACCGCGTGCGTGAGCCAGGCGTGTGTGCGCGTGCGTGAGCTAGACGTGTGTGCGCGTGCGTGAGCCAGGCGTGTGTGCGCGTGCGTGCGCCAGGCGTGTGTGCGCGTGCGTGCGCCAGGCGTGTGTGCGCGTGCGTGAGTCAGGTGTGTGTGTGCGCGCGTGCGTGAGCCAGGCGTGTGTGCGCGTGCGTAAGTCAGGTGTGTGTGTGCGCGCGTGCGTGAGCCAGGTGTGTGTGTGTGTGCGTGCGTGAGCCAGGTGTGTGTGTGTGTGCGTGCGTGAGCTACGTGTGTGTGCGTGCGTGAGCCACGTGTGTGTGCGTGCGTGAGCCACGTGTGTGTGTGCGCGTGCGTGAGCCAGGAGTGTGTGCGTGCGTGCGTGAGCCAGGAGTGTGTGCGTGCGTGCGTGAGCCACGTGTGTGTGCGCGTGCGTGAGCCAGGCGTGTGTGCGCGTGCGTGAGCCAGGCGTGTGTGCGCGTGCGTGAGCCAGGTGTGTGCGCGTGCGTGAGCCACGTATGTGTGTGCGCGTGCGTGAGCCACGTATGTGTGTGCGCGTGCGTGAGCCACGTATGTGTGTGCGCGTGCGTGAGCCACGTATGTGTGTGTGCGTGCGCGTGCATGATCTAGTTGTGTGTGTGTGTGCGTGCATGAGCCACGTAATTGTGTGCGCGCGCTCGGACGTGTGTGAACCTTGTATACCATCACGCGGGTTTCACAGTTTCTGTATAAACTAAACACGGTCAATATTTTTATTTAATAAATAAATCTATTTATTATTAGAGGCTTAATACATCGTTATATAAAGCGTATGTGAGGATAAATATACGTTTCAGATGCAGTTGAACTGTGGTGATATATTACTGTACATGCATGCGCATCTGCATTAAATAAAGACAAGCAACATTATTTTAATGACAAAATAATAACACGAATTTAGTTTTTATTGAAATGTTAGTAATAACTTGGCTTACAAAATGAATAATTTGCACACGTGCTTCAGTATATACTTAATACACACATACCAGTAATGGGAGAGCAGACGTTTCAAAAACTAGTGCCTTCCATCAATTTTCTAACGAACCAAATTTAGAATCCGTTTATTAGCATATCTGTCGCCTAACTATATATAGTATCAGGAGTAACTAAAAACAAGTTGTTTTTATCCAATCATGATATTATATAACTATATTATATAGTTAATGTATATATAATTTCCCGAACATTTATAAAATTAGATACCGGTCATGATTCACCAGTATGTGACATCATATAATACAATAAGACACGCTGGACAAAAAATAATTCATAAATATTACAGTTAACAGCAGTACATTAGTTAGTCGTATTCAGTGGTTAGATTTAGCGTAAATCGTTGCAAATATTTGCCATACAAATCTAGATGTTTGCACTTCTCACATACTCATTTCGTAAACATTTCCTGCTTCATGTGTTCATAATGTGTATACATTGTTGTCTTAAACATTGCCTTTCCTTACTAGATGTGTACTGTATTAGACATCCTAAAATTCATTATATAAAGAATAACGTAGTTTCCGGTTTGGCTGCACTATACAAGCAATTATGATGTTTAATTACATCACGTTGTTTATTTTCATCGCTATAATGTTCTGGTGTCCTAATGTAATGAAAAGTAAAGCAATCCCACATTTTCTTCACGCGGGTAGCAACTATTGCCTAATACCTATCAACTACGTTATTACTAAACATTCGATTAGTTGCATTTTATATATGATTCAAAGCTTTGATGCCATTTGTATCAGACCGTCAGGTTATCTGTTATTCAACAACTGTTGGATCATAACACATATAGACTCTAAGCCCTAACATTTATACACATCGTTATATCCAAAATTACGTTTTAGATAAGACAGTCCCGCGTATAAGAAATTAATTAAACTGCATACACATGTGCATGAAAATATAGAGCATATTGATGAACATTTACAGGGACATAATGCTTGCTGTCTTTGTTTAGGTGGTATCAAGAGTAGATAATAGGGAAGGAGTGTGACATCAATAAACAAGGGAAATTCGTCATTTACTAGCCTTATAATACCTACGATTTACTACGCGTAACTCATCCAACTTGAGCTCAAATCGTACACAGTACATTCGCCTAGCATCGTGCGAAATCGTTTCCTCGTATACACAAGCAATCCGGAGATACAGACTAAAAGTACGACACGATTATCCATTCTTTGGCCATCAATCCAAAAGTATTCCTCGCCGAACTTGCAAACAAAAGGCAGCTACTAACGCACTGTCGCTCACTCGTCGAGGCGGTGTGGCTCGCAGGGAGATTGCGGTGGGCGTGCGTGCGTGGGGGGCATACCAACTGTATGCCGGTATGCCGGTATGTAGCTGTGTGCCGGGTCAAAGGTTATCTTGCCGAGTGTTGCGTCGATGTCCAATCTCCCAGCGAGCCACACCGCCTCGCCGAGTGAGCGACAGTGCGTTAGTAGCTGCCTTTTGTTTGCAAGTTCGGTGGGGAATACTTTTGGATTGATGGCCAAAGATTGGATAATCGTGTCGTACGTTTTAGTCTGTATCTCCGGATTGCTGGTGTATACGAGGAAACGATTTCGCACGATGCTAGGCGAATGTACTGTGTACGATTTGAGCTCAAGTTGGATGAGTTACGCGTAGTAAATCGTAGGTATTATAAGGCTAGTAAATGACGAATTTCCCTTGTTTATTGATGTCACACTCCTTCCCTATTATCTACTCCTGGTGGTATCGATGACCCTAAACAAAGAAACTGTTTTTATTGAAATACCGCATATGATCACACGAACACTTATATTCACCCTTCTCCATCCTACAGTAGCTCGACGCGCACAATTTCGTGATTCACTGTTGTTGCCAATCTACCTACTGTGCAGAATGTGGCACTGCATTTTGCTTTCATCCGAATTAATCCTACTTCAATATACTAATAGGATTTTGAGTTCTCGAAATTATTTTCAGATATTATTAGCCCAACAGATCTTAGTGTTACTGGAAACCACAAATGCTAAATTGTGTAAACAATGTGCAATTTTATATTGTACTTAGCCATTCATAAAACCAGTGAGAATTCACCGCATATCGTAATATTAATCCTGTGAGAACCACATGATCACTTTCTACACGGTACTACAAAACCAACAAAATGAAAAAATAAGGAAATGTGCATAATACAGCTGAAATCGAATTTATATATATATATACGCTTTCAGCTCTATTTATGATGAGCCTATTTACATTGCACATCTCACAACAAAATCAACACGCTGTCAGTAGCATATTGCACAGATCCACTGTGTTAAATACACAGTACCACAAATAACATACAGCATATCACTCTATTAAATTTAAGGTACTATAATATAAATGTAGCATACGCGCGTGAGATGTAAGCTAAATTCCCGTAATATTAAAAGGACATTGTCTTATTGTCTTGGCGTTTCCTTGGCTGGTCGGGTGCTCCTCCAGCTCAGGATAGGTGTAATAGAATGGATGAAGTGCTATTTACAACAGTTCCCCTTGTTTTAGGTAGGCACCATTAATAAACAAGAAAACTTTAAACAAGTGCAAATAGCAACCCTTAACTATAATAACAGGGGCATGCGTTATTCTAATGCATAACCTCAACGTTGTACAAAATTAAAAACAATACTCATCTTGAGCATAAACTTTGAAGAACAAAGCATTTAACATTTATACATTTTGCCATTCATAATGCAAACGTGTGCGTGCGCACGAATCAATTTAAATACTGATTTTCCACCGTGAATGTAAGCTTTATCTCGCGGTAGATGGCAGCGCCTATACCCATGGAGCACGTGCAGACGCCTCGTTTCAGTATTGAGCAATTCTTTATGCTGTAATCGTTGCATTTTTAACCCAGATTCTGTATTAGAATATCGAACTTGGAAATTTGCACAGCGTGTACCCCCATCTACAAGAAATTTCACCATAAATTTAGTTTACATAACATATTACCAGCCGCGGGTAGTATCAATAGCTGTGCTTTTGCGAGTTTAAATATTAAAATGATTGATTCTTATGGATCACGACGTGAGTAATGTATTTAAAATAGTTGGAGTGCGCTTATAATAGCAGCGCAATGAAAAGTCCCAGCTCATCAGCAGGTGCATGTATTTAAAGCGAGCGCTACCAATGTCTGCATACCTGAATTGATTAATTTAATTTGTACCCGCAATTGATTAATACGACGAAGTGCTTATGGACAACAGTGGCCGCCTCAATGTTAATAAATTCTTTCATTCAGAGTAGGTAACACCCATGAAACTGCGATAATCATTCAAAAAATGTTACCCGACTCTTTTAGCAGAGCGACTCGAACGGTGTAGCATTAAGCCGTGGGAGACTGATTCATAGCCGGGCCATATATCAAGCCATGTAATGCAAACATTAGTAGCGGAATATACGTAGTTTGCCTAATAGCAAACACACGTCAAATAACTTGGTGGTATTTTCAAATATTTCTAGCTGAGGAAATGTGATTAAGCCTCTATTTGCCGACCCTTTCTAATGAAATCCAAATGTTTAGCGACAGTTACGTATAGAAACTATCATCATGCCTTATAGCAGATCGACATTCTAGTTCGTGTACATGTCTTTTGAGCAACACTGTTGCGGCCTTGTGTGGTCAGCGTGATAGAATACTGTCAACCGATATTTCCTGTAGATGTGGATGTGTGCTTGATGTAAGCGCGGCTGCAAGTGTGGACGTGGGCTTTGGCGTTGGTATAATATACGTATTATATATATATAATATGTGATTCCAGTAATTGTTGGATGGTTTGGTTTAATTGTAATGGGCGGCACACGTCCATGCTGCTGTCATGTACCAAACTGCAAGCAGTGCCCCTTCGCTCACTCAGGATACCATTATCGTATTAGGCATATCGTAGATTGAGCCCATGAGCGAGAGCGCCATCTGTCGTGGAGTTTGGTCATGTACAAGTCCTGCTCCATCTGGTATATTTAGTGATTGTATTTCTATTCTTTTGATATTACACGATCAATTATATGTATGCCGAATATACCTTACTGGAAACCTGTTACACCGATGCCATTACAACGGTGATGAATGAATATTTGGATCATTAACTTTTCAATGGGAACCGTTTTAATCACTAACCTCATATTGATTGACATTAAGTGTTACTCACTTTTAAAAGAATTTATATTGCATGATTATCCTATAAAATAACTTTTCAAATAGCTCTTACTACATTTCTATTGGAATTTATTCAGTGTTATTTTACTTTAAAAATTAATATCGCCATCAGTTACTTGAATATAATCAGGGGGCCATATTGGATTCTCTCTCTCTCTCTCTCTCTCTCTCTCTCTCTCTCTCTCTCTCTCTCTCTCTCTCTCTCTCTCTCTCTCTCCTCTCTCTCTCTCTCTCTCTCTCTCTCTCTCTCTCTCTCTCTCTCTCTCTCTCTCTCTCGCTCTCTCTCTCTCTCTCTCTCTTTCTCTCTCTCTCTCTCTCTCTCTGTCTTTCTCGTATAACATACACAACTCTGCGGCAAGATAAAAAAATACGACAAATTCGAGACCCTACGCGTATTTGCTAACAGCTGCTAATCATATAGACGGACGTACTGTATTACACCGATCAGCCTCCGACACGCACCTCGCTACAATCAGACAACTCGGATCACACAGCGACTACAGATAGTAGAGGGATACCCTCTCGTATCTCATACGGTTTTTCTTAAACGGCTTCATGCTCGATGTCTGGGTTTTGGAACAGAAGCTCACGGTAGCTTCCGGCGGTCGGCGGTAATGGCGCTGTCGTGCGGGGGTCGATGTTGACGTACGTGTGGTCCTCCTTGTTCATCGCCTCTAGCGTCTCACACAGCTCGCTGAAGCTTGGTCTCTTCGCCGACTCGTGAGCCCAGCATTGCAGCATGATTTGATATCTAAAAGTTCGCAGAAGGAAAATTCGTGAAACCTCGCCGCGTATCCGTGCGCGTTTTACTCAGGCAGCATCAAAATTCTTTACTCACACTGAACGGCGTATATTATATTACGGAATGTAACGCTAAGATATTCGCCGGTTATATTCACCATGTGCGTTCATCGAAATCGCAATACGATTAATCCAAAATTTTGTTTGCAGTTTTGTTGCATTTTATTGTACTATAATAATGTTTACAATAGTATATATGGCTGCATATTCTCAAGGGTTCAGAAGATATTAATCGCAATTAAAATACACAAGGATAGATAGAATCCGTAGGAAACCTTCGGGAAACCTTTCCAACTATTTTTTTAATTGAACCCCCTATATTAAACAGACATTTGCGCATTGCATGGAGATGCTTTAGAAAACATATACATGATTCTTAGTGTAACTATAGATGAGTAATGCCCTAGGAATGTCTAAATCTGAATGGCGCTATGTCTAAAATTAAAATATAAAAAAAATTATTCGCGTTGGCAAACATTGCGTACGCATCTTAAATGCACGAAAGTATGAATGCATGAATAATAACGCATGATGAAATGTGCATTAATAGTAAAATTTTAATATTGTTCTATTCTGTATAATACACTATCGTATCTGATAATTATAAATACAGATAGAATAAAATTGCAGCTACAACCATATTATTAGTGTGACAAGCTCACTGATTTACATTGACATATCAACCTACATCTTCTCATCGCAATTGTGAGGTTTCTCCAGTCGGTTGCCTCTAAGTAGGTAGCTTAACAAGTCCCTGTCTGACACAGTAGGGTATGGGAACCCACCTGTCAAAACGTAAATCATTCAAACGAAACGCCAACACTTAGCATCGACCGTACATGAAAACAGAAGCGCATTTGTATATACACACACAATATTTATATATATATATATATATAATGTAACGGTTTTGTTAGTTAATTGACTTAAAGTTGAATTAATAACATGATGAGACTTAGCTTCAATTTTTGATAACGTTTGTTATTAGCTTTCTTTCAGCCTAAAATTAAACGTAATGTGGTGATGCGCTTTATTCGTGAGCACACAGGAGAAATTTATGCCAATAATACGTTAGCCTCTTTGCTGTATCATACTAAAATTAAATTTCGTGGTCTTTGCAGTCTAGCCGCGGTGAAATTCCGATGGTAAATTTGCGTCAGTCTCGAATGGACAATATCGAACGCGTAAAGCTCCGCACAATCATGAATCAGTATCAAGATGAATTTCGGAACATGATAGCCAACGTCAGAGGCTGACAACGCAGAGGAATTATTATTAAGCTCAGAGACAAACAACGCACAGGAATTATGATCTACGTCAGGGTCCGACAGAGCGCAGAAATTATTATTAACGTCAGAGTATGTCAATGCACAGAAATTATTTGTATTAGGAAAAATTAACGCATAACGAATGACGCAAACGTAATCCATTTTAGCGTAAAAGCTATTAATATTAGACAGGCATGAGTGACGGACGACTGCTGTGATACGGACCTAGCGTACAGATTTCCCAAAGCACGACGCCGAACGCCCACACGTCGCTCTCTGTCGTGTAGATGTTATCCCGCATCGCCTCGACGCTCAGCCAGCGCAGCGGAATCCTGCCGCCACTTGTTTTCACGTAAATGCCCTCACGTGACAGTCCGAAGTCGCTGATCTTCAGCAGCTTTCCAGCGCCGACTAGCACGTTGCGGCCGGCGAGGTCTCGATGCGTGACCCCTTTACTGGCAAGGTGCTCCTGCGTACCCGATGCGTGGTGTATTAGTATAGAGAAATCGTGCGCTAATGCTGTTGATGCTTAATTAGCAAATCTCTACTAGCGGCATATATAGCCAGGATGAATTGCGCCGGTAGTTGCACGAGTCTTTGGTCGTACGAACAATAGGAATTGAGCTCTTCGCTTAAATAATAGCGTGGACGTGCTCTTGTGTGTGCATCATAAAATTAATCGTTGGAATAGTGTGATGCTTAAAGATTCTGGAAAACTACGTTGTTATTCTTGCATTATTGCATATTAGCAGCGGAGTTTTCCTATGTATAGCACTTACCATTCCTTCTGCTATTTGTAAGGCGAATGATTGCAGCTCTTTAGCATCTAGAACGCTTTCGATGTCGCCGAAATCCCGTCGTTGGTCTTTACGTTTGGAGCTTGTCATGCTACCGTCCGTAGCAATGCTGCGGGTGTCAGACACATTTTTGCAAAATAACATGCGTAAAAACATACAAAACGTACACAATGCAAACTAATTCTATGCAAATAACAAATACAAGACATAAAAATAAACTAGTCGCACGTTAAACTAGTGCAGTCATTTCAGACTAGCTATAGCTTATACGTCGGAAGTGGAAAAAATCTGGCAAACACTTAAACTGCTTCTCGTATAGAGCCACAACAGGGATGTCACAATTTATTCCCAGGTGAGCCATCATTAGCGGCCGAGCGTGAGGGCATGACTGCAACTTGCACGTAGATGGAGCAGTTGATTGGCAGGTTTGTTATCGGCAGGCGGTCTCCCGGGACGTTCTCTAACAGCGCTACGCTTCATATCGGCTACATTTATGTGATTTCACACTCGGCTACGGCCGAAAACCCGTGCCCGCATCTTCATACGGCGTGAATAAATAGGAAGATGCGATCTATGGGTATACAGTATTGCTTAGGAAAGGGGCGTTTTAGAAAGCAGCGTCTATACAGTTTCGGTCTGATGCAACTAGATTACGATGCACAAATCGGGCGTTGCCTTTTTTTCATATAGGCCTATCGTCTGTGCTAAAATATACCGGGCCGATACTTTGCCCATTTTCGTTATATTACCATTGTGCATATAAACGCTTCGCCATAAAGGTCTTCTACCGTTGAAATACAGATGGATCGATAACCCGGCTTTAACACGCTTCGATACCATCTCGCCTCGCCGTCTATCCGTTTTACTCGTAGTTCAAGCCACTCAGTAAAGCACTCACTGCGCTTTTGCCTGAATTTCCCCATGATCCCCGCCTTTCACCTCTCTCTCTCTCTCTCTCTCTCTCTCTCTCTTTCTCTTTCTCTCTCTCTCTCTCTTTCTCTCTCTCTCTCTCTCTCTCTCTCTCTCTCTCTCTCTCTCTCTCTCTCTCTCTCTCTCTCTCTCTCTCTCTCTCTCTCTCTCTCTCTCTCTCTCTCTCTCTCTCTCTCTCTCTCTCTCTCTCTCTCTTAAACCCTATCTTCAGCCAAACGCGCAATGAAAACTTTGTAACTGCGTAGTATGTCACACAGTTATGAGCTATTTGGTAAAATACTGAAGACAGAAGTGTGTTTCAGCTAAATACTCTCAAGTAACCCCCAAATGAAGAAAATATCCGCCTTTGTTCTAAATCCTATCGAGCACTATCTGTTAGCCACTACACGTAATACGTTGTGTATACCTCGTAATACTGATACGTTCCCGATCACTTAACATCTGAATGACAAAAAATTCTCACGCAGAGGCAAGTAGTTGACCACTTCTAAATCACATACACCTCAATTCACTCAAATTATTTATATACAAACCTTTTCCAGACACCACATGGATGCACTGCAACTACTATCAAGAAAAGCTATTATACTGAGGTTATCTAAATCCATTCTCTATAATATCTTCCAGTCTCCAAAATAAGGGCGCATGTAAATCGTCGGCTAGATCTATACCTGAACTTTATTAGGTCGGTGTCCTCGGACGACGAGTCTGTTAGGTTTGTCGTGCCCGTGTTCGTCGCAGGCTGCGTGTGCGAGCCAATGGACAGCGGACTATGCGGCGGCGACGGTAGCTCCGCCTGGTGAGTGGCGATACGCCGCCCCGTTTTCTTCTCGTACTGAGTAAGCAAGGTATAGGGTGCGTACGTCAGGACCGTAGTCTAAGCAAAATCCTAGGGGTGGGCGGGGGCTAATTTTTTTAATTGAGGGCATTCTTTTTATCGGGTTTCATGAATAAATCACGGCTGGGGATAATTTTGTTCTATTACCTGTTACATTCATACTATGATCATTGATATTTATTTGGCGCGTGTGTTCTATTATTGGCAGAAATCTAGAAATCAACTATCCGCTTGTTCCCTCTCACATGGTGGCCCATGTACGGCCCTGAACGTTCGTCTTAGTTTACTGTAATGTGCTTGTGAATATGCGTATACTTTTTAGCCGTCCATTTTGTAGACGAAAATGAAGCAATTCGGAACGGGTTGGTGCCAGGTAGGGACGGTAGTGAAGACATGAATTCACAACACGGGCAGCAAATTATGCAGAGATATCTGTTACTATACGGTGGGATTCGACCACTTTCACTGCGTTGTGTCTCTTGGACACTGAAGTGTATGTGAAGGCGACACTGAAGAACAAAGGCGTTCTTGCGTGCTAGACAAGCATCTATGTAGAAGAGGTGGTTTTTAAGCTCAAGGCCACACATGCGCCTAGGAGAGGTCAGTCAGTATTTTAGTTGATGGCACGATATAACAACCACTGGTAGGCCTACCTATTACGCCGAGACGGACAAGTGGAAATATGAAATTTCTGAAGAAGGAACAAACAAGTAATAGAACAACTTTCTTATATTATTCGAATTCATAACTCGTAAATTTCTGTTAATAATCTATTTATCTACAGGATTACGGCTGGAAAGAGATCCTAGGCTAATGCTAGCCGCACACTATCCGATTTTAGCGCAATCGTGAGGCTTAAGTTTGGCTCGGGAGGTCATTTTGGCTCGATTCGAATTTTGAATCGGGAGCGGAGCGGGACGTATAGGGTGCGAGGGCTTACGACGCGACTCGGATAGTGTGCGTGGCCATCCGACCCGCCGCCGAACGCTGAAGAAAATTGACCAATCACAGAGCAGCGCCATGGGAACCGCATTCGGTAAAAATGGCGGGAAAACACTCCCGACCCTTAGTACACGCTAAATCCGCTTGGAACGCCACGAGAGCGCCATGGTTTGCGCCAACTTCTAGTCGGACAGTGTGCGGGGGCTTCCCGATCGATCGGGAGCGGGTCCTATAGTGTGCGGGGCGCGAAATTTTTTTTCCCACTTGAGTTCCGGACCCACCATAGATAGTGTTTTGTAATATATGGTTCGTATATATATGGTTGGATTATATTTAGTGTTAGGGTTCGTGTACGGGTTAGGGGTAGGGTTAGGGATAGGTGGTATTCATTTTACATTGTTGCTTCGAGGAAGTCGAGTGAATGAAGTGCGCTGATTGGCTGTGGTCCGGAACTCAAATGGGGAAAAAAATTTCGCGTGCGGGGCGGTAGTGCTGTGCACAGTCCAAAATCGCATAAGGCGCATAAGGCGCAAAGGAGCATAAGGCTCCTTATAACTGCCCAGCAGAATGCTGAGTAAACAAATTTATAGCCGCGTTCACACGTAGCAAGAAATTCGGTATTTAGCGTTCACACGAGGCAAAATGCGCGGTCCAAGAAATACGGAATCTAAATAGATTCGGTATTTGTTGAAATACGCGGCTTCCCAGATGCCGAATTATTTGCCGTGCTTGAGAAATTCCGAATCTCTTGGACCGCGTATTTCTCTCGTGTGAACGTAAAATACCGAATCTCTGAAGCCGCGTATTTTATAGACTGGTCCGCGCTCAACAGTTAACCAGTGTAACGCGAGTGGAACTGTCGAGCGCGGACCAGTCTACGTATTTAATCGGCAGTTGGTGCGCATTGCATTGTTTAATTCGCATTGTTTACTTGATTGTTCGCTTGGACGCATTGTTTTTTTTTCAGTGTAAAAGGCAGCTCGCAGCTCGCAAATACGGCATTTTTGGAGCCGCGAAACAGCGTGTGAACGCTCGGTCGCGTATATGTCTCAAATTCGGTATCTCACAATCGGTATAAAATTAGTCATAGTACAATTGGCCATAGAAAAAATTATTACAAAATTACTATTGCTTCCGCCTTCCTCCTCTTCCACCCACCCCGCCCGCCTCATCATGTGCCTTCCTCCGTCTCCTGCACCTTCAACCACTCCGTCACCTCTTCTCTCTTTTCCCATACCACTTCCATTTTCCTCCAGTCTTTTCTTACTACCGTCTTTTTGCAGCTTTCTCCTCGTCAGCTTTCCCATGTATTCTCCTCCTCTTCTTCTTCTACTTTCTTCCTCTTTCTCTCCTCTACGTCTTCTTATAATTATCACCTCTGCTGCATCCTTCCTTTTCCTTCCATACCGGCTTCTTCCTTCTACGACTGCGCCCCTCCTTCCCTTCCTCCGTCCTTCTCTCGTGCTCTTCTCCCCTCAATTTACCACATTCCTCTCTCTCTTTCTCTCTCTTTCTCTCTCTCTCTCTCTCTCTCTCTCTCTCTCTCTCTCTCTCTCTCTCTCTCTCTCTCTCTCTCTCTCTCTCTCTCTCTCTCTCTCTCTCTCTCTCTCTCTCTCTCTCTCTCTCTCTCTCTCTCTCTCTCTGCTCATACACATTCTTCTTTCGCCTCCTGCTATTTAGCGGACAACTCGGGAGATAGCAGAGAAAATAGCGAACGGACGTTCGTGAAACGCGCCCCTGTTCTCATCCTTCCCAGCGCTCTCCTCTTTTTTTTCTGTGATATCAAACGGAGGTTTACGTTTTGCTCCGAATTTCCTGTAATCAATCTTATTGTGACCGATTCTCCGGATACCCATTATTTTCCACCGTTCTCTCAGCAAGATGGCGCTCGCGGTCGCGCTCACCGTTCTACGCAGGTTTCTCAGGTATTTGAGAAGGTCTCCGTACGGGACGTACTCCATCACCATGCAATACGGCTCCTGTATCGTAACGCAGCCGAGCATCGTGACGATGTTCTTGTGTGCTCCCACGTGCTTCATCATGGCGATCTCACTGAGGAAATCATGCTTCTCGGCCTCTGTAGCCCGACCTGCAACACGATGCAGCGAAATGAATGACGATATCTTATTAATACGGCG
>NW_014577240.1:174957-177738 GCF_000485595.1 Priapulus caudatus
TGCTGATATGTAAAGCCCCTTAATTGAATGTGATCGGACGCGTGACGCGGGCATATATATAGTAAACACATTATTGCATTCGCAGGTGATCAGGCGGGCTTTATATTTGACGAGAGATAGGCTTTATTATAGATAGAGGGGTGCGGAGAAGAGGAGGAGAGAGAGAGAGAGAGAGAGAGAGAGTAGAGAGAGGCGGCAGATACACACGCACGCACTCGCACACGCGGCACGCGCGCACTCACGCACGCACGTACGCGTATATACGCACAAAAACTCAAAACACTGGATGTAAATTTGTGCTAACAGAATAATAACTGTCATAAAACCCTGTTGTTGCACGACCAGCGTGCAACACATCCTGGTGGGTTATTGATATGTCAAATCGAAGTGAGCGGCCGAGCAATACTGATGTTTTCTCCGACAACTAATAATGGTGCACGTCCATGTATGCCATAAAAATGTCGCACTGGGATTCGGCGTGGCATAGCCACATGTCTTTCACGAGAAAAAGATGATTGGTTAGAATGGAGACTGCAAACGACGAAGATAAACATGAGATGAAGATTAGACGCGATGAAGAGGACGCAAAAGAAATCATTGATAGTATATATATCCAGTATATAGTACATATAGTCTAGCTGGTTTTCTCCAAATCTCCATTTTACTCGAAATCCTGACCATGATGGTCCTACTCATCGCATATACGTACGTAAGGCCACATAAAATTATAATTCAGAAGATGGCTGAAGTGAGGCTCCGCGGAAGAAGATTCTTCAAGATCGCCGTCAGCATAATATTATCAGAAATATCTCTTTTCAACGTAACGCATGCTAGTAGATAGCTCCCAGTAGCCGCCGTGTCATGGACGCTGTCGCCCTTGTGTTACTGATTATCGGCATTCCATGAGGCCTCGCGATATCGCTTCACCCGCCGCGTCGCTGTATAGTTTTTCGAATAACACACGGTCCGTTTCCCCGCTCCCCTAACTTGTCACGTCGTCATTACCGTGAAGGTTTCAGTGCTCGTTCGGATGGAAAACTGCGCTGCTTTCAGCAGCTCAGCGCTAGCGATGGCGTCACAGTCAACGCGCGTCTGATCTCGTGTGCCATACGGTGCACTATAGATACAATAATGTAACCCACAAGAGTGCCCTACTCTTGTTGGGTTAGATTATTGTATATCTAGCGCGGTGCACTTGCTCTGCATTATTTATAAAGAAAATTTGCGCCGCAAAAACGCTGCGTGCCATCTCTCTCTCTCTCAATCTCTCTCTCTCTCTCTCTCTCTCTCTCTCTCTCTCTCTCTCGCTTCTCTCTCTGCTCTCTCTCTCTCGTCGCTCTCTCTCTCTCTCTTCTCTCTCGTCGTCCTGCTCCTCTCTCTATTTGACTGCTCTCTCGCTTCTCTCTCTCTCGCTTTCTCGTTTCGCCCACACACACACTCCCATTTACACTATCTCTCCTACTGCTGTGTGACTGTCTGTCTGTCTGTCTCTCTGTCTGTCTATCTGTTTGTCTGTCTGTCTGTCTGTCCGTCCGTCCGCCTGTCCGTCCGTTCGTCTGTCTCTCCGTTTGTCCGACCGTCCGTCCGTGCGTGCGTGCGTCCGTGCGTTCGTCCGTATGTCTATCTGTGTGTCTGTCTGTCCGGCCAGCTTTGCCTATCTTGCTTTCTCTCGCGCACTGGCTGGGCCGGCCCCTTGTAAAGCCTGCCTACAAAACTACATAATACACGGTGCTAATTTACACTTCATTGGTGTAAGAGGCACCCTTTTGCTCCCGTAACAACAAGTACGCATGTACAGGGTAACGCGCGCGCACGCACAGCATACGCGCGCACTTGCACAAACAAGCACGTACATATACGCACGCACAAACAAGCATGCACACATGCGCAAAGGCTCTCGCATGAATGCGCGCGAGCGACTCCCCTGATCAGTAAAGATTGTATATACACGCTGATTAATCCCTGCCGTCTGGCACTGTTTTTAATACTATAACCTCGAATAATTTGTAGTTTTATCAAATATGATTATTGCGCTTATTGCGTCGATTAAGCACATTGCGCGGCGCCCGCCTCCCTAGCCCCGAGTAACGACAACATAACCGCATTTCCGTCTTTCGAAAGTCTACTTCGCGGGTCTTCATCTTCATATCGGCGCGGCTGTTGATTCTACTCCGATCTTGCGAACAGCGGCCGCTTGTATTACACAGACGGTATTTCTTTTTTGGAATGACCTTCCGTGTCATAGATGTGTGCGATAACTAGTTCAAGCTCGCGGCAGCCGACAGCTGCACTCTTGCAGTTAGCTGATGATCAATGCTCGGGCACGATGACACTTCATCTTGCCAGCACGAGGGCAGATTCCTTTTTGTCATCAATACTAGACTTAAAGACTTAATATATATATATATATATATACCGCACAGAGACGCGGGCACGCACGTACGCACGCACCGGAGTGATCCTGAATTTCAAAATCGCATTTCTTGTAGAAACTCGGATGAATTTGTCGAGTAGCAAAGCACATTAATCCATAAAGACGATGCGAAAAGAAGATGCATGGCTTCATTGATTGCTGTCTAGAGTCACAGGTCTACGGCGAAAATTTATCGAGGGATGCCACCTAAAATTTAGTCTCGCTCTCCTATGCATCGCTGGTAAACGATATACATAGTCATGTGGCGGTAAATGACAACATCTCACATATGTGGCCCGACAAGTGAGTGTGTGTATGTGTGTGTGTGTGTGTGTGTGTGTGTGTGTGTGTGTGTGTGTGTGTGTGTG
>NW_014577240.1:177763-182335 GCF_000485595.1 Priapulus caudatus
GGATGGATGGATGGATGGATGGATGGATTGATGAATGGATGTATAGGTATATGGATGGATGGATTTACGGACGGACGGACACGGATGGATGAATGGATGGACGGACGAACGAATGGACGGACGGACGGACGGACGGACGGACAGACAGATACACAGACAGATAAGCAGGCAGTCAGACAGACTGACCGATCGACCGATAGATAGATAAATACATATATAGCATAGACAGATATCTAGGGGTATACAACTATATTCGTTGCAATGTGCGTGCGTTTGTGTAAATATATTTACGAACCATGAACGGTTATTCTGACGTATATTAATAATTGCGTGGAATGCAGATAAACTGCCAGAGTCTAACGTCGAGATTATCGATGGATCTGCCCATTACTGTGTAAATGACTGTATATTGTGCGTGCGCATCCGTCTGTCGTTTTAACAATTGTGTCCAATCGGTATTCACGTAGAATCGGTGATTGTAGTTAACATCATAAAATGCCGTATTAACTATTAATGAGAACAGATTTGAAAGCGGCCAGCAACGATTACAGATTTTATACAATTTATCGTGGTCGCCATGATGAACACTGCGGGATTAATTAATTCCTGTCATCGTGCGCATCGACTGATCTACTCGCGAAACAAATGCTTACTTCCCCAAAATGCGTGCTCGGCTTCCAGACAATGTAGTCATCTATGTTCTGATATGTAAAGCCCCTTAATTGAATGTGATCGGACGCGTGACGCGGGCATATATATAGTAAACACATTATTGCATTCGCAGGTGATACAGGCGGGCTTTATATTTGACGAGAGATAGGCTTTATTATAGATAGAGGGGTGCGGAGAGAGAGAGAGAGAGAGAGAGAGGGCGCAGATACACACGCACGCACTCGCACACGCGGGCACGCGCGCACTCACGCACGCACGTACGCGTATATACCACAAACTCAAACACACTGGATGTAAATTTGTGCTAACAGAATAATAACTGTCAATAAAACCCTGTTGTTGCACGACCAGCGTGCAAACATCCTGGTGGGTCATTGATATGTCAAATCGAAGTGAGCGGCCGAGCAATACTGATGTTTTCTCCGACAACTAATAATGGTGCACGTCCATGTATGCCATAAAAATGTCGCACTGGATTCGCGTGCATAGCCCACATGTCTTTCACGAGAAAAAGATGATTGGTTAGAATGGAGACTGCAAACGACGAAGATAAACATGAAGATGAAGATTAACGCGGATGAAGAGGACGGCAAAAGAAATCATTGATTAGTATATATATCCAGTATATAGTATATATAGTCTAGCTGGTTTTCTCCAAATCTCCAATTTTACTCGAAATCCTGACATGATGGTCCTACTCATCGCATATACGTACGTAAGGCCACATAAAATTATAATCTCAGAAGATGGCTGAAGTGAGGCTCCCGGAAGAAGATTCTTCAAGATCGCCGTCAGCAATATTATCAGAAATATCTCTTTTCAACGTAACTGCATGCTAGTAGATTAGCTCCCAGTAGCCGCCGTGTCATGGACGCTGTCGCCCTTGTGTTACTGATTATCGGCATTCCATAGAGCCTCCGATATCGCTCCCCCGCCGTCGCTGTATAGTTTTTCGAATAACACACGGTCCGTTCTCCCCGCTCCCTAACTTTTCACGTCGTCATTACCGTGAAGGTTTCAGTGCTCGTTCGGATGGAAAACTGCCGCTTGCTTTCAGCAGCTCCAGCGCTAGCGATGGCGTCACAGTCAACGCGCGTCTGATCTCGTGTGCATACGGTGCACTATAGATACAATAATGTAACCCAACAAGAGTGCCCTACTCTTGTTGGGTTAGATTATTGTATCTAGCGGTGCACTTGCTCTGCATTATTATAAAGAAAATTTGCGCCGCAAAAACGCTGCGTGCCATCTCTCTCTCTCTCAATCTCTCTCTCTCTCTCTCTCCTCTCTCTCTCTCTCTCTTCTCTCTCTCTCTCTCTCTCTCTCTCTCTCTCTCTCGCTCTCTCTCTCTCTGCTCTCTCTCTCTCTCTCTCTATTTATCTCTCTCGCTCTCTCTCTCTCGCTTCTCGTTTCGCCACACACACACTCCCATTTACACTATCTCTCCTACGCTGCTGTGTGACTGTCTGTCTGTCTTGCTCCTCTGTCTGTCTATCTGTGTTGTCTGTCTGTCTGGTCTCCGTCCGCCTGTCCGCGTTCGTCGTTCTCTCCGTTGTGCGACCGTCCGTCCGTGCGTGCGCGTGCGTCGTGCGTTCGTCCGTATGTCTATCTGTGTGTCTGCTGTCCGGCCAGCTTTGGCCTATCTTGCTTTCTCTCGCGCACTGGCTGGGCCGGCCCCTTGTAAAGCCTGCCTACAAAACTACATAATACACGGTGCTAATTTACACTTCATTGGTGTAAGAGGCACCCTTTTGCTCCCGAAACAACCAGTACGCATGTACAGGGTAACGCGCGCGCACGCACAGCATTACGCGCGCACTTGCACAAACAAAGCACGTACATATACGCACGCACAAACAGCATGCACACATGCGCAAAGGCTCTCGCATGAATGCGCTCGCGAGCGACTCCCCTGATCAGTAAAGGATTGTATATACACGCTGATTAATCCCTGCCGTCTGCACTGTTTTTAATACTATTAACCTCGAATAATTTGTAGTTTTATCAAATATGATTAGTTGCGCTTATTGCGTCGATTAAGCACATTGCGCGGCCGCCGCCTCCCTAGCCGAGTAACGACAACACTAACCGCAATTCGTCTTTCGAAAGTCTACTTCGCGGCTGTCTTCATCTTCATATCGGCGCGGCCTGTTGATTTCTACTCGATCTTGCGAACAGCGGGCCGCTTGTATTACACAGACCGATTTCCTTTTTTGGAATGACCTTCGTGTCATAGATGTGTGCGATACTAGTTCAAGCTCGCGGCAGCCGACAGCTGCACTCTTGCAGTTAGCTGATGATCAATGCTCGGGCACGATGACACTTCATCTTGCCAGCACGAGGGCAGATTCCTTTTTTGTCATCAATACTAGACTTAAAGACTGTAATATATATATATATATATATACCGCACAGGACGCGGGCACGCACGTACGCACGCACCCGGTAGTGATCCTGAATTCAATCGCATTTCTTGTAGAAACTCGGATGAATTTGTCGAGTAGCAAAGCACATTAATCCATAAAGACGATGCGAAAAGAAGATGCATGGCTTCATTGATTGCTGTCTAGAGTCACAGGTCTACGGCGAAAATTTATCGAGGATGCCACCTAAAATTTAGTCTCGCTCTCCTATGCATCGCTGGTAAACGATATACATATCATGTGGCGGTAAATGACAACATCTCACATATGTGGCCCGACAAGTGAGTGTGTGTATGTGGTGTGCTGTGTGGTTGTGTGTGTGTGTGTGTTGTGTGTTGTGTGTGTGTGTCAGGGTTGTGTGTGTGTATGTGTGTGTGTGTGTGTGTTGTGTGCGTGTGTGTGCTGCTGTGTTGTGTGTGTGTGTGTGTGTGTGTGTGTGTGTGTGTGTGTGTGAGGGTGTGTGTGTGCGCGTGTGTGTCTGTCTGTGTGCGTTGTGAGTGCGTGCGTGCGTGCGTGTGCTTGCCTATGTGCATGTGCGTGCGTGCGCGTGTGCCCGTGCCCGTGCCCGTGCGCGTGCGTACATATGAGTGTGTGTTTGTCTCTCTTTTCTTCTCTCTCTCTCTCTCGTGTGTGTGTATGTGTGTGTGCGTGCGCGCGCGCGTGTGTGTGTAATAACGACATTGTAAATAACGAACTCCGTGTTTTTGCTGCACCTAATGGCGGCGACACCGTCATAGCAGAGCTCGCTAGCCTGCAGCAAGAGGTGGATAAATATTTATTGTGAGGTGTCTGAGGGTTAGACTTAAATGAGGATAAAATGAGTTATAGAAGATTTCGTCGTTTATAAAATTTCTATTGTTACTATATACAGTATTTGTTATATCAAAAGCACAAAAACTAATTTGTTTATGAAACTGTTTGCGTGCTCATCGTTATAACCAAGCAGTTCGTGTGTCACATATTCTGTAGCATACGGAAGATTTGCAGTGCATGGTGTTTTTTTGCCAGGGTGGCACACATTGAGAGAATAAGAGGATAATGTGTAAAGCGCCGCGGTCATTGTTATTCAGTAACGCGCCATTCATGACAGCGCTGTCCATTATGTGTTTAATCTTTTAGCGCTACTCACGAAGCGGGTGAAAAGGGCGAGCCGAAATCGTTGCGAGAAACTGTTACGGATTGAAAGGTTGAAATGATTAACAATCATTGATGCTTCAGCGCTCCAGTGTGCATTAACGAAATTAAACCGCATCGACGTCAAACATTGTTAAATCGCCAATCACGGACAATAATGGCTGTTATTAATCAGCCGTCTACTTCATATGGTGGCCGAGATGGCTACGGATATTTTTATTCCAAATTCATTTTTATTTCAAATTCATTTTCATTTCAAATTCATTTTCATTTTCATTTTCATTTAAAATTCATTTTCATTTCAAATTAATTTTCATTTTCATTTAAAATTCATTTTCATTTC
>NW_014577240.1:182945-185445 GCF_000485595.1 Priapulus caudatus
AATTTGAAATGAAAATGAAAATGAATTTTAAATGGAAATGAAAATGAATTTTAAATGAAAATGAAAATTAATTTGAAATGAAAATGAATTTTAAATGAAAATGAAAATGAAAATAAATTTGAAATGAAAATGAATTTAAAATAAAAATGAATTTGGAATAAAAATATCCGTAGCCATCTCGGCCACCATACTAGAAGAACGCATACTGCCTGCAGCAATGTGAAATATATAAAGATGCTCTCTAAAGGAGATTGACCTTTACGGCTAGCTTGATGTGGCAATATTAGCTATCTCTTAATATACTACATTATAATATCTCAACACCCACCAGATAATACTGACCTTCGGCCGATACCACACCGATATCCATTTCAAGGGAATTATTTGAACCGATTTAGAAGATTTAGCCGGCGGTGTTAGCTAGGAATATATTTTCTGGAATAATTTGTTGCTAGTGAATTAATTTTTTTTGAGGGGAAATCTATATCTTACGCACAATCTTGATATATGCGCTCAGGATGACGCTGCACAGTGTAGTGCACAGGCTAGTGGTAAAGCTACACGAGCTATCGAGAAATCGAGCGGGACCGTCCAAAGATTTCACAGATCACAGCGTTGCGTACGAAAAACACATGCGCAAGCACACAGACGTACACACACACGTACACGCATGCGCATATTTGCATACATACACGCTCACACAAGTACACACACAGACGAGCACACATCCGCAAACACACACGCACAATATATATATATATATATATAGTTTAGAAAAGGCAATATAGTCGTGATTGCGCCGGACCATTACGCATGTATAACTATCGACGGCACCTACTTGACGGAGACGGGAGAACCGACTCCGGACAGAAGAGTCCTCTCCGTGCTTCCGGAAAACGTCGAAGAATCGTGCGGAAGCGAGTGTTTCATCTGTTTCCGCTTTTCCTGCTGGCGGCAGATCAGGAAGACGAGCAGCAGTATGGCGACGACGAAGATGACGATAATGGGAAGGGCGATCCGCAACCAAACATTATCATCTGCATCTCCTTCCTTCGAACCGGCGGCAAATATAACCCCGCATATACCTGCAACACGCACGTGGCATATCTTGACTAATACATATAGACACTGAATGCGTTTTGTCTCTAACATAGTATTAAAAGCTGAGAGGGAAAAACACTCCGTGTATCAGAATTCTCACGTATACTGCATTTCTGATACGGTCCTATATTTTCTTTATACGTTGACATTCCCCAACTACTAGTAGGTTCTAGGACCATAACAAGATATAGTTATGGCTATCTACATTCTTTGCATTATATAATATTAATGTAAAGATAAATACACTATAAGTACACTAACAAAAATGTTAGTCCCATTAAGCTCAGATTAATAGCTGACCTTTTCAGGTGATCAGGTTCAATAATATAAAGAGATTACCCGGAGATTTCTGGTTGTGAAATTATGGGTCTAATTAGAGATGTATGTGTTAGAAATCGTACTTTCAATCGCTTGCGATTGTCTCTCTCCGGCACAGAATTAGTGGTATAAGTCGGGGGCGTGTGAGCAGAAATTTGATTACTGCAATCGTGGTAACTGAAATCCCTGACTCTGGAGAACACGATTCCAGCGCTTAACGTAAATGCGTCATCACACAAATGTAAAAGGTCACAAAGTTCACGTTTCGTTCGCATAGATCTGAAGCTCGTTTGTAACATGTTAAAAATCAGAGTCGACGACGTAGTTACTGATTTCCATGTCTTTAAAAAAAATTCTACATCAATTAGCAAGTAATTACGCCTATACTTACTGTAAGAGTTATATAATAGGAGTAAACAATATAGTTGGGTTATAGTATTTGTGAAATAACTTTTTTTTACGATTTTAATTTTCAAATTATAATATTAATGAATGTTAAAATGTCGTGATCAATGCATTATTCATTAGCCAAGCATATGTGGCGGCATTGCTTGACATTTACTTGCTATCGTTTAGTTGCAAACTGCCTTTCAACACGACATGGGTTTCGAGTAAGTGTGGTCCTTGTTAACAATGCCACTTTCCCATTCAGACTGCGTCGACAATTATAATAGAAGCTTGGTCAGCACCTCGTGGCTTAGTAGGCATTTAGTATTTTATTTTATTTTACAAACGACATAATCACTTCAGTAGAACTACAATAGTTATAAATTAATGATGATTTTCTTTCTCTTTTTCTCTTTTTATTTTTCTGTCACGTGCCAGACTTCATATGCTTGCTATGAGATATAGACCTATGGCATATTTGAGACGCCACACCGACGCCATTTCCCGTGGACCAAAATGTTTTCGAAAACAATATCGTGTGAGAATGCCATTTCCACTGGAAAACTATAGTCGGGAGATATAATTATATTTTAGTAGAAGCTGGGCAGATAACTGATGCACAGCTTGGAATAACTCTTGAAGGTATACGAATCATTCTCTGCATTAAGGTTTTATATTATTGATGGCAAAATTT
>NW_014577240.1:192618-193939 GCF_000485595.1 Priapulus caudatus
ATATATATTATATATATATAAATAATATGAAATTCGATAAAACACAATGCTGCGACTACTGAGGTGTATTATCCGTTTTAGCATTTTGTGTTATTTATGCAAAATTAGGATCGAGTTTCGTACATTTTTCAAAGAGAACTGTAAAATAATAAAATGATTGTGAAAAGATATTCTATCCGCGATAACAGACTGAGGGTCTAATTGCTTATTAAGGTCATGACGCAACATCGAATACAGTAAAGCCGTTAGTCAAATTATTTAAATGTCACAAATCATGAATAATAAATTAGCAAAGCCCGTACTCGGGGGACGTGACGAGAAATTTGCATAGCTCATACGAAGCCATCAAACACTATTGAATATAAAACAGCGTAAGAGAATCGAGAGAATTTTTTACGTGCTATTATTCGGTTAAATACACACTTGAAAATCGTCTCATCTAGATTTTCTTCAAAGTTTCCTCGTTCGGATCTGCGCAGCATCAGAGATGAAGTATCGGAAACGGCTACATTATATCTCGTATACGGGTTCTTTCGCCGTAAGTCAACATAGCGGAATTTGTAAAGCGAGTGTTTGCTATCAGCTAGTGCGAAATGTGGCGCGTATCGGACGAGGGCTGCTGGGCGGTTCGTCAACTTGCTACAAAAATATACAGAGCATTTTGATCTTCTTGCGATATGGGTATTTAAGCTTGGCTCGCGGATATCATGCATGTCAATAATGATCCTCTGGAATTCAGTCAAATATCTTCTACGTAAATCTCATGACGGCATCGACTCTTACATAACACATGTGGTTATATACGCGTTATTATTTACGCGCAACTTTATTACACGCAACACTATTACCGCTACTGCCGCCATGAGTAGCTAAAAATTTATGTGAATAATCTAGGTAAGTATGATAATATAATTTGCAATAGGAAAAGCTATTATCACCGCAAAATGTTTTATATAAATAAAATTATTCGTGGAGAATTAGATCGAATAAAGACGTAAGGACTTTGGGCGCTGAGCGATAGTTAACGTCGCCGACTGACAGGACAACAACGTATACACATACGGTGAGCTTGCATGTATCTCGTGGCTTAATATAGATGTGCATGTCGGCTTCGTAGTGCCGCGTGTATCCATACATAATGACGCGTACATATACACACAGACATGGTGCAACTGTTGGGAATGTGGTCGCGCTGGCGGCGGCGACACATTCTCTTCCTTTCTCCCCTCTCTCCCTCTCGCGCTCTCTCTCTCTCTCATTCACTCACTCACTCACTCACTCACTCACTCACTCACTCACTCACTCACTCACTCACTCACTC
>NW_014577240.1:194347-200038 GCF_000485595.1 Priapulus caudatus
TATAGCATTTTATTAGTATTACTGTGGCTGTACCTGTGCGCTGCATTTACCTGTCCAAAATTTGATGATTGAATAAAAAAAAATTCAATAAAACAAACTATGCTTTCTTCTTTTTTATTTAATTTAATTTAATTCTAAGCGAAGATTTTTAACTTTTATTGAATCTTGCTAAGCATTATTGTTAACAAAACATTCATAATTAAATATAATGACTGATATCAGTGCTACTCCCACAATGAATAATTCTATTTCCAACAGGATAACGTATCCAACGCTAGGTGGCGGTATCGCTTATCCGGCAATAGATTTATTGCATTAGACAATAGATTTGCATTAGGCAATATATTTATTCTGATTGTATCCAGCGTTTCGTGTCTTGATATCGTTAGTTAGTATATTTGATTACCTGACAACAAGATACACAGTCGTTTATATGAAATGTAATGTCATTTGTGAATGTAATGATGTGAAATTTTATATATATATATATATAAGGGGAGATATATATATATATATACATATATCAAGAGTCTATATTATATAAAGTTGTTCAGCCAAATTAGTTCGTACTCGCATAACTAGAGAACTCCGCAGCCTAGAGGAAAACTAAAGATATTTTCAGAATCAGCACGTCTGAGAGGTGGTTCTGGCTGAAACAAAAATTTTAAAAAGATAAAAAGTTAAAAATGGATAAAAATTCTATTCGTCAATAGATGGCGGTGAGTACAGATTAAAACATCACGTACGTGTGAATCCATTGTGTATACCCTCTTAACGGCGCAGTGGCATAATCGCTAGAACATCCGTCTCATACACCGGGATTTCCCCTTTTTTTAATTTGTTTTCCTCTACCTCCCTCTTTAGCATGTATTATTTTTTATTTCTTACTTTTTATTTTTTATTTTTTATTTTTAATGTCTTTTATCTTTTGATTTTTTATTGTTTTTTAATGTTTGGGATGGGATGGCATGCGATGGGATGGCATGCGATGGCATGCGATGACATGCGATGGGATGGGATGGGATGGCATGGCATAGGATGGCATGGCATGGCTTGGCATAGGATGGGATGGGACATGGGATAGGATGGGATGCGGTGCGATTGGATGGGATGGGATAGCATAGAATGGGATGGATGGATGGATGCATGGATGGATGCATGGATAGATAGATAGTTGGATTTTTTGGGGTATTTTCCTTTTAACCAAGCGGTCACCAACTGAGTAACGCCATTGATTTCCCCGGGCAACGCCGGGTATCGCGCTAGTACATAATAGAGTCTCTATTATGTACTCTTGATACATATAGTGTGTGTGTGTGTGTGTGTGTGTGTGTGTGTGTGTGTGTATTCATAGTCTGCAAACGATAGCCTTTTTAAAGGTCGTTGGTGATGTGTTGCAGCGCGTAGCTATATTTCGGTGCCCTCTAATTGGTTGAAGGAAACATATGAACGATTCTGTGCGACAATTTTTGTCCCATAACCCATTATCCAACTATGATGCGTTTCTTATCGAAACGGCCGCACGCGATAAACTTATTTATAATTACATTGAAGAGTGGATCAATTGGCGGAGAAAAGTTAGGAAAATGAAATAACAAGAAAGAGCGACACCTGTATTTTGTACTTGCAATCTGTCTTCATTCCTGTGAGATTATACTCATACTGTGTTTTCTGAAAAAAATAACAGCAGGCCATGATCATCGTCATCTCTTCCAAACGAGCAATATTTACAAAAAAGTTTAGCGCGATTGCATAAAACCGTGTTGATCTGTACGCATTTCCGTCCACAACGCTAAAATTTATATTTCAGTGCATGCAAAGCGATATGCCGATTAAATGAAGAGGAAAGCGTATTCAGGACAGTTTAAAAATGTCGTATGCGTAACTGATTATTACGCAATTTTTGCTCAGAAAAACTAAATATATCTGAATATAGTCTCATCTGACAGCGGAAATATCACTGATTACACCAACGTTAAAAACACTCAGATGTTATGCAGTTATAGCAAAGAAAATTGGATATGAACCCATCGTAACAACAATGCATTTTATCGTATCGCGATAATGGCAGAATTGGTAAACTTGTAAATTGTCGGTGATTAATTGAAAACAAGTGCATTTGAGAGATACCCGTACTGTACTATGTCTATTGCAGATAGGCGGCAGCGCTACTAGCTGATCCATACTATACCGGCTCTAGTTTCGAGATTACAGCAAACGATTGTTTACCAAACTATTAGTTCGAAAATTGCATGTTTTGGTGAATACGAAGGTTCTAGACATTATATTGTTACTCTAGAGTCTAGACAATTGCTGTTACTCAAGCAATAACGGTAGCCGGTAGGTATCATGAAAGTGGTGAAAACACTGGAAAACTCTCGTAATAATCTTACTATGAATTTGGGAATTTCTGTGTGTGTGTGTGTGTGTGTGTGTGTGTGTGTGTGTGTGTGTGTGTCCGGCTATACGTTTCCGCACCGCTCAACGGATCCTCTCCAAACTTGTCCACGTTGCATGGGCTATTTTTTGCACACTTTTATTTTTTTTACATTCCACGTTCAAAAACATTAAAGAAGTGGGAAATTTTTGCACCAAGTGCGTTGCAACGTCACAACACGAAAACACAATGGCAATGTAAAAAAACAATGTATAACCAAAGGCGCTCCACACGGCGAAAAATTGGTCATAACAAGTGCCCAGCTAATGCCACCAAAAAGAAAGGCATCACTGACACGTCGAGATATTAAGCATCGACAAGATACCACCCGCAAGAAAGTCGCCCGCTGTCAAGAAACTCCTGATGTCGCAGGTAAGATTTTCAACCGTAAACGTAAAACGTACAACGTTCGGACTGACCTCTAATAATACTCTTAACAAGCCATTCTTATTCTTTTTCTAGTTAGGCCGGTTGGTATGCACACGCGTGCTGTCTGTGTGTGTGGACACGCCGTGTGTGTGCGCCCCGGGGTGTGTAGTTCGTGGATGGGCTGTGCTGTCGGTGTTTGTTTGTGTGTGTGTTGTGTGTGTGTGTGTGTGTGTCGTGTGTGTGTTGTGTATGTGCTGTGTGTCGTGTGTGTATGTGTGTGTGTGTGTGTTGTGCTGTGCTGTGTGTTTCGTCGTGCTGTGTGTGTGGTGTGCTGTGTGTGGGTGTGTGCTGTCGTGTGTGTCGGTGCGCGCGCCGTGTGTGAGTGCGCGTGTAGTGTATGTGTGGTGTGTCTCATGCGTGTGTTCTATGCGGTGTCCTCGTGTAGTTACTGTGTTTGTGCATGCCTTCATATGCGGTATGCTGCTGAGGGATGTGTTTACATGACCAGCCACCACACACGCCGCAGCGTAGTGTATGCTGGTGTATGCGGTACCCCTGTATAGTCGGTGTGTGCTGCTGTGATGTGTTAGCTGCGCGCCGTGCTGTGTCGAGGTTGTGGCTCGCTGTGTGTTGTGTGACTGTAGTGTGTGTGTGCGCGCGCGCCGTTTGCTATGTGGTGTGGTGTGCTGCTGTGTGTGTGTGCTTTGATCTGATGTGTGCTGTGTGTGGTCTGCTCGATCACATTCTCTCTCCCTTACCTGCATCCCTGAAGCTCTGATGGCTTGTGGCTTGGATGTGCTGTGCCGGTTGGATCGGAGTGTGTCATAGCTGCTTTACCCTGTGCAAACCAGTCACCGACAAAGCTGATGTCGTGTGTCTAGCGTGTGTAAGGGCTGCTTCATCGCACGCTCTAGCGCGGCATCGTATGACCATGATGTCATATAGCGCGTGTTATGGTGTGCCTGGCGTAGCTAACCTACGCTGGTGTGTCACTGTAGGTGTCTGCTTGAGCATGCTCGCGCGACACGTGTACGTGATGTTCTAGTAGTGATCCGAGTCTATGCGCTCGACTGCGTACCGCCACGATCAGGTAGGTGCCAAGTTAGCGTGTTCTGTGTACAGTGCGCATGTGTAGAGTGCTGAATGGTTTGGATTGCAAAAGCTGGGACGCAAGAATAGATGAACACCGGGAGGCGTCTCAGTGGGGCTGCTCTATGCGCATGAGGTTGTACTCCCGCCCTCCGGTTGTGCGTGTGTGTTTGAGCGCGCGCGGGGCCGCGTGGGTGGTGGAATGACACCTGCGGAGGGGGCGGCCAAGCCCCTGTGTTAACGCCCTGAGAGGACCCAATTCATCATAATTATAAGCTTCAACGGCCTCCAGCATTGAACAGTAAGAAGGCTCTAAATTTTCTTACGTCTCGAGCCTGTATCTTTAAAACTACGCTATTGGTCATAGATTATTCTCTTTCACAGCACGTGTTGATACGAGTAAGTCTCGATTGTGTCACTGATCACAACTTGTATCATTGTGAGTCATCTATTGCTTCTATAGAACCCCACGCTTAGCACAGCTACCACTGTGTATTGTGTATTGGCTTGTACTGCCCTAGTTGTAAGCAGAAAGGTCAAACTGAACTGAGAAACGTCGCTGAGAGAGCGTCTCGGGCTTGCCGTGTGTGCGACCAATCACTGGAGCAGAGGCTCGCCGGTGTGCGCCCAGGCTTTTACAGAATTATGCTCGCCCTTCTAACTAATGTACTACGTTTCATATAGCGCAGTTTTCACTTTCGTGTTATTACTCTACTGACCTGACGCACAACAGCAGACGCGCAACCACGTGACTCACTCGGAAGCGAGTGCTGCCGACGGGGGCCGGATAATGGAAACAAGGCCACACAGTGTTCTGGATAGATGACAACTTTTATTAACATAAAGGTTACTGCTTGCGGCGGTAAATTGAAGATTTGCACATTCTAACCACCACCTAAAATTTTGCTCAACGCGATTTCTACATTTCACAAAATGACTCCTGGACCTGTCACATCCGCAGAACGGTTTGCCAGATCTAGCTACTCGGGGACATTCTCATCTCTAAGACACAACATGCACACGCACACACACGCACACGCACGCCACCACGTGCACACACGCACACGGTGCACACCGCGCCACACAAACACACACGAAACACACACACACAGACGACACAGACACCACTGACACATGCCCTCTCTCTCCTCTCCCCTCCCCCTCCTCCATCCTCAAACTCCCTCATCCTACTCTTTTCAGTTCGCTCGCCGATGATCTAGCCGAACGCTACTACGTTACTCACTGCAGGCCTGTAACGCATTGAGCTCGCGTGCAGCAGAGTCTTTCAACATGTCCTGTACTGCTAGCGCCCTCTAATGTCACAAACTACCGCTAGCACCCCTACTGTCCACAAACTAATCTCTAGCGGCACGCTACACGTTACTCACTGCAGGCCTGTGCGCATGAGCTGCGGAGAGGCGAAGTCCTCAAGCGTTGCTACTGCTAGCGCCCCCTAATGTCACAAACTACGCTTAGACCTGCCTTACTGGCACAACACGAATCTACGCGAACGCCTTACTCTACGTTACTCAGCTGCAGGCCTGTGGCGATGAGTGGCGGAGGACCGAACTCCTCAAGGTCTGTACTGCTAGCGCCCCCCTGAGCGTGTGCGAAACAAACTACGCTAGTGCCTCCTACCTGTCACAAAATACTAAATCTAGCGAGATGACTGGCTGTTTGATGGCTTGGTCATTTACCATGTCCTTGCACTCACCTGCGCCAGCGCGCGGCGGCGTGTCGTGTTGTGGGTGCATGTGTTGGTGTGTCGAGCTGTGGTGATGACTGGTGCAGATGGT
>NW_014577240.1:203398-206717 GCF_000485595.1 Priapulus caudatus
ATATATATATATATATATATATATATATATATATATATATATATATATATATAGACGTTTATTTACGATTTTACAAAACAAACAAATGGAAAGGAGGTATTATAAGGTTCTTCCATACATGCATTACATGCGAGGCATGTAGAAGCGATTGCGGTGGGGAAACGGGTGGAAAATCCTAAATATTTGAAGCCAACTATCCAAGCGCCCCTCTTACCCGTAAGTCTTACACTTCTTTGTCCCAACCGACGCGTTCGCTTTAACGTATACAGAGAGTACATTAATGATGCTTTATGGGCTCTTGCTTATACCCAAGATTATACTAACGGTTGAATCGGCATCGACTCGGATCGGCTGTTTGTACTTGAACACGTCAACGCTGCGTAGGTTGACGGCTCGGATGAGCACCTCCCCCACGCGGATCTCAAACCACTCGGGCCTGCGTAGCTCTGCGGGGTACTCCCATGCGAC
Source organism: Priapulus caudatus (assembly GCF_000485595.1). Taxonomy (NCBI): domain Eukaryota; kingdom Metazoa; phylum Priapulida; class Priapulimorpha; order Priapulimorphida; family Priapulidae; genus Priapulus; species Priapulus caudatus. The sequence continues at coordinate 203,867 of NW_014577240.1, forward strand.
GATTCCCGCCACAGCCGTGTCCGTCTCGTTGTCGCACCAGCCGCTCACGTCCACGGTGATGTTGTGCGGCCGCGGCAACGGCTCAACAGCTATCGTTAGAGCGAGAGACGATTTACGACTGCGCTGTATACTGCTTTAATGCGGAATACGACGTACGATGAATATCAGCAGATTAGAAGTAGAAAGAACAAACGGGGATGTTGGGGTGATAGAAGGGTTTGTGTGTGTGTGCGTGCGTGCGTGCGTGCGTGCGTGCGAGCGTGCGTACGTGCATGTGTCTCTGTAAGTCTGTGCACCTCGTTCCTTCGTTCATTCGTTCGTGCGTGCGTGTGTGTGTAAGTATGCGCTCGCGTCCCGGCATGCGAGCGTGTGTGTGTGCGATGGGGAAAAAGGGAGAGCGATGGGAAAAGACAGGCGAGTGAGAAGGATGGAGAGAGCGCGATAGAGTGAGGGAAAATAAGATAGCGTGTACGAGGGGCGTTATAGAGAAGAAAATACAGACTGCACAATGGTAAACGAGATCGTAATCAGCGGCAAACACACGTCTCACGTGAAGACGGTAATTTGCAAAAGTGCCGCATTCAATAAGCTGCCAATACATCAAGTAACCTTAAATCTAGTCTTAAATATTCATGCGGTGCAACATGTCAACTACAGCGCGCTGTTCAGTAATCAAGAGGAAGCAGAAGACTCACCCATGCAGTGACAGTATCCGTCCACACACGCTGAAACAGTTCAAGATCAGTAGTAGGCTTAAATTGGATTAAAAACCTACGACAGTTGTTTTATTGTATATCTTCGCAAAACGTGTGATAAACGGGATCTGGATAATGCCTTATTTAGTCATGCTTAGGTGGCTATCGTTGTCACTGCTATTATTTACTACAGTTATTATTAGTCAGCTATCACTATTACCGGTAATATTTTCTGCAGATGTTAAGGTAACAGCTATTGCTACTTGCCAAGCTATGCTCAGCTGTCAGCATCGCCTTGTTTACGTTATGATTTGACCATCTACGGAAATGCCTTATCCGGTTTAATTGACACCGAATTTTTGCTGAACGCGGTGAGTGCTACGGCCTCTACATTCTCAGTGAGGCTGCACCGCGGCGGGGATGCTTGTTTGGGTCATCCATTCCTTGTTTATTTGTCGATAAAAGCGAAGCCGATACGGCCAGTTTGCAAACGGATATAGCAACATAGTTGTCAGGGAAAACAAGCCGCGCCGGTTCGGGTTACGGCGGCCGGCAGCGCCGAGCTAGTAAACATAACAGATCGGATTCTGCATGCTGAGCAGCGTGAAACCATGCTACGACTCCCCGCACGCATCTCATCTGCCAAGCGTAGCGCGACCTACGCGGGCCATACAACGACGCGTGGAAGAAATAATAAAAAAAATTGAAATTGAAATTTGCGAAGGGTTTAGATACAATTAAGGCGGTTCATGGGGTGTGCGTGGCGCGTACGTGCGCGGTTCTTGCATTATCTGTAGCAGACGGTTTATATATGGTTAGATATGGGCGACGCACACACACGCGCGCGCACACACACACACACACATGGGCGCTGGGACGCACGGAAGGACACACGCACACACGTGTGCCCACCTTCTCCCCTCTCTCTCTCTCCCTCTCTTTTTCTTTCTTGCTCCCTTTCTCCCTCTCTCTCTCCCCTCTCTCTTTCTCTCTTCTCTCTCACACGCCTTTTTACACTGCAGGATGTATAGATGAAGGGGCAATGCCACCCACTCCGCGACTCTGCGCGCGAACGCACAAACCTCGCACTATGCATGTCGATCGCAGTCATCACGTACATAACGTGTAAACAGCTGCAGCCTGCCTGCCCGCCCGCAGGGAACAGACGACATTACTACATATCTTCCCGCTTGTAGATTTTGCGCGGGAAGACGACACGCGTTTAGTGTAGGAGAGCATTTACGGTTCGTCTGCCTGCCGCTGCACACAAGGAGACGCCGCGCGGTCGTCCACGGCAGCAGGAGAGAGTGCACCCGCAGCTGTGCTGATGCGCACTTCTCGACATACGGTCCTTGCACTCTAGATCTCCGACACTCATCACGACTCCTTCACGCAGCATAGAAACTTAGATGTTTTGTATTATGCCGCGCGAACATACTGAGGCATTATGACCCGTCGCGCATGCGTTCTTTTTCGCTTGAATCTCTTCTCGCATTGGTCATCTTTTACGAACAGGTGCGATGTTTGTGATTGTTTTCGTGTTTCACAGCAAACGTAATGGAATCCCCTCAGTGGTAGAAGTTTCCTGAAAACGGATTCCATGTATTTAAGTTAATCCCTGTTCTCGTAAGATCGCTGTGAATTTGTGTCAAGTTAAATTGCATATACCATGCTTTCTCTCTAATACATCTTTCACGGGCCAACACATACACGCACCCGCGTGCTAGTTCACCTATTCACCCCGCCCAACCACTCACCCACCTAATCCCTCGCATCCAATCCATACAAAGAACCACCAATCTATTTACTTACTCACACACACACTCACTCTCTCACTCACTCACTCGCTCGCTCGCTCGCTGTCTGTATGTCTGTCTGTCTGTCTGTATGTCTGTCTGTCTGTCTGTCTGTCTGTATGTATGTCTGTCTGTCTGTCTGCCTGTCTGTTTGTCTGTCTGTCTGTCTGTCTGTCTGTCTGTCTGTCTGTCTGTCTGTCTATCTATCCGTCCGTCCGTCCGTCCGTCCGTCCGTCCGCGCGGGCGTGCGTGTGTGCGTGCGTGCGTGTGTGTGTGCGTGCGTGCGTGCGCGCGTGCGTGCGTGCGTGCGTGCGCGCGTGCGTGCGTGCGTGCGTGTGTGTGTGTGTGTGTGTGTGTGTC
>NW_014577240.1:206820-213042 GCF_000485595.1 Priapulus caudatus
TGTATGTATGTATGTATGTATGTATGTATGTATGTATGTCTGCCTGTCTGTCTGTCTGTCTGTCTGTCTATCTCTCCCCTCTCATTATCTCTCGGTCTTCCTTTCAGGACGACTAATTACGGACAAAACAAACACCGAATTCCCGGCGACATAACTTGTTTTTGGTAATCAGCGTAAGATTGGCTAATTATGCAGTGTAAAGAAATAACGTCTTCGGCATATTATTGCACGGTATTCTGCATGAACAGCCTGTGTGACCGTGTACACGATAGCACGGACGCGATCACTACGCTTAACGATAGGATTTAAGACTTAAATGTTTGATATAAACTTAGATTGTAAGCCATTTAGATCTCCTGTTTAGATGGCATTTGACGATTCTTGATTCAGATTATCTTTTCGGTAAAGTAGACACCGAAACGCGTTGTTGCGGGTTTAATAATAGATGGCGTGAGATGTGACACAGTCCTGTGTGAAATACTTGTTGTCAGTTTGGTCTGTAACGTTAGACTAAAACTAGCTGCCGCCTAGTCCATGGGGTCTTGTCTGCGCTATTTGCCCATTAACACAAACGAGAAGAAGTTTGTATATAGTGAAGATGGAAAACAATACAAACGATGGAAACATGGAAAACAGGCCGCGTTTAGTAATTGCGCCAAAAATCTACGAACTTGCTGTTTGGCCAAGGACTTCGAGTAGGAGATCGATGCGGCTGTTTCCAACGAGAGTTAGAGACATGCAGCGAGTCTGTTGATATGCACGCCTGCAGGCGCAAGGGGATCATGTAGCCATTGCGTTATTCCCTCTCATTTCCCAGAAAAGCGACGACAAATGTCATTTCGCGGATGCCTAAACGCGAATGCGACGAAATCTCATTATTCGCAACTGCCATCGTTTGAGAAATTCGCTTACACATAGTAAGCGTGCTTACAACGACGGCCGATTCCGCCACCACCGTCTCCGCCACCGTTACTGCTGCTTGCATGCGCACGCCGCACGGTAAAGCCACCATCGTCCCCATCACCGCCACCACCATCATCATCACCATCATCATCACCATCACAGCCACCATCGCCACCGCCACCGCCATCATCAACACTATCATCATCACCATCACCACCACCATCGCCACCGCCGTCCCCACCACTGCCACCGCCATTAACATCACCATCATCATCACCATCACAACCGCCACCGCCACCGCCGTCCCCACCACCGCCACCGCCACCGCCGCCACCACTACCACCACGACCATCAACAACAACAACACCCCCATCACCACCACCACCACCAGCACCAACATCATCACCACCACCACGACCATCATCATCATTATTATCACCACCACCACCGCCACCGCCACCGCCATCGCCATCGACGCCGGCACCACTACCACCACAGTCACCACAATCACTACCACAACCACAACCATCACCACCATCACCACTACCACCACCACCGCCGCCGCCGCCGCAACCATTACTACCACCACCACCAACAACAACAACAACAACAGCAACAACAACAACAACAACAACAACGCAGCCCCCCCCCCATAATCACCACCATCATCATTATCATCACTACCACCACCACCGCCACCACCACTACCAACAGCAACAACACCGCCTCTACCATAATCACAACCATTATCATTACCACCACTACCCCCACCACCACCAACAACAACACCAACACCACCAACACCAACACCACCACCACCACACCACCACCACTACCACCACCACCAACAACAACAACAACAACAACAACAACAATAATAATAATAATAACAACAACAACAACAACAACAACAACACCAACAACAACAACATCAACACCACCACCACCACCACCAACACCACCACCACCACACCACCAACACCACCGCCAACACCACCAAAAATAAAAAAAATAAATTATATAAAATACAAAAATAAAAAAAAAAAAAAGAAAAAATAAAAATAATATAAAAAAATAATAATAGAAAATATATAAATCATGAAATATAAAATATATGATATCACAAAAATAGAAAATAATGAAATAAATTAATAAATAAAAAATAATAAAAAATAAAATGAAAAAATAAATAATGAAAAAAATTAAATATAAAATATATAAAAATTTAAATTAATAATTAGGGAAATATAATATAAATTAATGAATTAAAAATGAATGAAAATAAAAATAAAAAAATAAAATAAAAAAAAAAAAAAAAAAAAAAAAATATAAAATAAAATAAAAAAATATAAAAAAATATAATTGACTCTAGTTTACCAGACGCAAACGGGAGTAGATTATTTAATATTACATCACATCGCCTCTGCTATCGAAAGTGATTTTTCAGCAATCCTTAAAGCATTACGAGATAACTAACGCATCGAAAGGTATATGCTCGAGAATATAAATAGTAGTATATCATATAAAGATGCAGATATCTCAGAATTATATAGACTGTCACTGTTATGAATATAGCGTGAGCAGTTGCTTACACTATTAAAACTTACCAGTTACCATTACATTACGAGTCGACACGAGTTCAAAACAAACTGGATAAACACGGGCTTTGAAACATGGAATTCTCATATGTTCTCTGACATTCCAAATCAACCAATTATAATTGGCATCATATTGTAGAAAGCACGTCTATACATACGTCAGAGGGGCAGCCGCCGCGGCCACCCCAAATTTCAATCACCATGCAGTATCGAATTGTAGCCTTATAGCGCAAGACATTTATGATAAATGCACCGTTCATAGGTCAATGCGATTTTACGACCAACAACCATATTTGATGTGGTTCGTATAAGGTAAAAAATGCCACAGGCAAAAGTGTCGCAATTATTCCATTCATACAATATTGCTTCACCGTCTCAGCAGCCGCTTTTTAATGCAAAAACAAATTCGCGTATGAATCGAAGGGCGCATAGAAAGCGCGCGTGCTGCTTATGCCGTTCGTGCTGGTAAGAAGAACTCATAGAAAATCTTGGAAAATGAAAAATGCCATTAGATAGCGTGTAATGAAAACTATACATCCAAGAAAATCATATCAAGTTATCAAGATAGGTATAACGTCGTTATTCCAGTGCCTGTTGAACTACGGACCATGATCGCCCTAACCATCGTAACTCCTGTGTGGAGCACGCCGAATATTCCCGCGCGCGCGCTCTCACTGGGCGGCCGTGTGCTGCCTTCGGGTGTGTGTGTGTGTGTGGTGCTGCTGTCTTCGTGCGTGCGTGCGTGCGTGCGTGCTGTGTTCTGATTGTGTGTGGCTGTGTGGTGTGTGTGTGTGTGTGTTGTGTGTGTGCGCTGTGTGTATGTGTTTGCGTGCGTGTGTCTACTTGCGCGCTTGACGTGCATTGCCTATCTTGGTGCGTTGCGTGTGCTTACGTGCGTGCACGTCGCGCGCCGTGCGCGTGTTCACCCATAAAATAACAACGTAAAATCTATTCGTTTTAGTGTTTTAGTTTTCTTTTAGTGGAACCACATTTCCGTGAAACGCCCCCCCCCCCCCTACCCCCCCCCCCCCCTCCGGGAGGAAATTTAGGGTATACGATATACCCGAAGAAATGCACCACCGAATCGTCAACAGCATTTCGGAGTTCAAACGTACGCTCTTTTCTTCAAGCCGTGCATCTGTGCCACCAGGGGTGTTGATAACAGACGTACCGCCAGCAAGTGACACCCAGCCATTAGGCACTTAGTTCAGGCTACGTTCTCCTAGCTATTTACAGCACAATTGACTAAGTGGATGTTTCGGTAAAGGTTATGTAAATATGCTGTGCGCCAAAGGTTGCCTATACGTGTGTGCGCGCGTGTGTTGTGTGGTGTGTGTGTGTGTGTGTTGATGAGTTGTGTGGCTGTGTGTATAATGTGATTGTGGGTGTTGATGTGTGTGTGTGTGTGTTTGTGTGTGCTTGTTGTGGTGTTGTAGTGCGCGCGCGCGTGTGTGTACGTGCATATGTGTGAGTGCGTATGGTCGCGTACATGCACGAATGGGCGGAAAACGTGTGTACTCAACGATATACACATTTGCCACAGTGATGTATTATGATCTAGCGCATCAATGAAGTAACGATGTGGTGTGCTCCAGACGCGACTATTTTATAGCATCCTGTAATAACCGTGTAAATAGGCGCATAAACCGACAGGCGGCGGCGCGGGATCTGAGGGTCTGGTTTGTGGTAGCGAGTGCGCGCGTCTTCCTCAATGTCTGGTAACACAATGACCAGGTCATTGCAAACTATATGATGACCAGTGTTCTATCAGTGTAGACAGTGCTACTAGTTACAGTACAGTCAGTAGCAGCACTACCAGTCAGTAGCAGCACTATCAGTCACTGCAGTCAGTAGCAGCACTACCAATCAGTGTAGTCAGTAGCAGCACTACCAATCAGTGCAGTCAGTAGCAGCACTACAGTCAGTCAGTCAGCTGCAGAACTACCAGTCAGTGCAGTTAGTAGCAACACTACAGTCAGTGCAGTCAGTAGCAGCACTACCAATCAGTGCGGTCAGTAGCAACACTACCAGTCAGTGCGGTCAGTAGCAACACTACCAGTCAGTGCAGTCAGTAGCAACACTACCAGTCAGTGCAGTCAGTAGCAGCACTACCAGTCCTACGGCCAGTAGCAGCACTACCAGTCAGTGCTGACACTACCAAAACTAGTGGGCGACCTCTAAATCCGATCTATGGTCAGTGTCTGCATATACCGGCTCGCACTGACATGCCACGAAACTGGCATGAAGTGCGGGAAATGCGAAAAACGAGAAACAATCAACGATTATCAGTAAAACATTATTATAAGTGGCTTTTTAGTATAAAGCAATGCCTATTACTCCGTAATAGTTTCGTCACGCTGACGTGTTTGAACTTGTGCAAAAATGTTTCCTTCGCTACTAGACATTTCTACCGTGTCATTCGTTTTGATTGGGCATGCTATTATCGTGGTTCGTACGCTAAATCATGTCAACTCGTAAGTATTACCTAATAATCTATCATAACAACGTTCAGCTTGATTCAAGTGCCAATTTCGCCCGTAACCGTGAGAGGTTTTCGACCGATTTGGCAGTTGTACTCGACTCGGTGTACTAGAACTAATTGCGTAACACGCGGAGTAACGTTTCGCAAACGCCTGCTAGTTACAATAAACACGAATGCCGTTACGCATGTGCCAGCGTGAACTCGCGTGTTTGTTATGGAGCGGACCCCGCCGGCTTCGGCACGCCAGGATGCGCAGGATGCGCGTCTGCCGTGCGTTATCACGTGACCGCCTGTAATACCCGCCCTCGTCCGATTTCGCTGCTGCCACGTGTTGCGCGGTTCGCGTTTCACAACAATTTAACTCCGCCGCACCGTATATTGTTTCAACTGGCATTTCACCATCACAAATATTGAACAAAGAACCAGTTTCGATCCCATCCACGTGTATTAATCGAGTAAGCAAAATCGAGAAGCATATATACTATATATATTATATATATATATATATATATATATATTATATATAATTATATAGCTATATGCATATACTATTTAGCACGCACGCATGAACGCCAGCACGCAAGGACGAAAGCACACACTCATGGACATAAATACACATGTATAACGAGGGAAAGAGAGAGTCAGTTTTCCCTTATGGCGTAATCGGGGTGTTAGAGCAAGCCGAGGAGAGGCGGGTGGCGCGTGCATGGGGTGTTGTGACTTCTGGAGTGTCGTAACGACCGGGTTACGTTTTACGGTCATGCTGAGACGCTGATCGCGTTACGGAGCGATCATCCGTGCACGGTTTTTATGACGGGAGCACTCGACGTGTGCAGCGGCACGAGTGAAGTGTAGCAAGTAACAGCCGAGCCTCTCAAATGAGCTGTTTTTTTTATCCTAAGGCGTGTTGTTGGTGGTGGGCTTGATAAGGGTAGTGAGGGGCGTAATGATGATGATGACGACGACGACGCCGATCATGATAATGGTGATGATGACGATGATGACGACGCTTTTGCTGCTATTGCTGCCACTACTAATACTGCCACCGCTACGGCTCCTCCTGCTACTACTACTGCTGCTGTTGTTGTTGTTGTTGTTGTTGTTGTTGTTGTTGTTGTTTGTTGTTGCTGCTGTGCTGCTGCTGCTTGCTGCTTCTGCTCTGCTGCTAACTACTACTACTACTACCACACTACTACTACTACTACTATACTACTACCCCCACTACTCACTACTTTACTT